>NW_007256040.1:134464-277790 GCF_000164805.1 Carlito syrichta
TCTCACCAAGTTGCCCAGGCGGGTCTCGAACCCGCGGGCTCAGGCAATCCACTCACCTCAGCCTCCCAAAGTGCTGGGATTACAGGCTGAGCCACCAAGCCCGGCTTGTTTTTGCTTTTTGAGGTAGTGTTTCACTCCGTTGCCCAGGCTGAAGTGCCAGTGGCACACTCACAGCCACCCCAGCATTGACCTGCTGGGTTCCGGTGAGCCTTCCACCTCAGCATTCCAAGTAGCTGGAACTACAGGCGCACGCTACCACGCCTGGCTAATTTTTGATTTATTGTAGAGGTGAGGTCTCGCCAAGTTGCCCAGGCTGGTCTCGAACCTGTGGGCTCAGGCAATCCACTCGCCTCAGCGTCCAAAAGTGCTGGGATTATGGGCTGAGCTACTGATCTTATTGTTTTTAAAAGCCAAGGTAAAGAAAATTGCCACCTGAAAATTAGTATTTCAGATGTAGATCTTGGTGCAGGCCTGGCCTCCTGAGATTAGCTTACCTTTTGCACCCAGCTGGATTCCTTTTAACTAATTATGTTGAGTAGGATCATCTCAGTGAGCTCTCTGGTCTTCTCAGTTTTGTCATAATGATTCTGAAGTGTGTTAATTCAGTTGTTAGATTTGCTCTTTAGATCAGCCAGTCTTCCTATCAAGGTTTATAAACTAGGGTTCATTCTTTCAGTTTATTAAGATTTATAGTTTTTATCTTTTGGCAGCTTTGTGTTAATTATCTCTATTGTTATAACTTTCCAGTGGCCTTAATAGGACTGTAGTTGAAAGAGCAGTGGCCAGAGAGACCCAGATTCCTGCCTGTTCGTTGTGACTATTAGACAAGGCACTTTACTTCTCTGGATATGTTTTTCCCTTCTGTAAGATGTGGAGTTAATTTGATTATACATAAGAATTCTTCCAATTTAAAGATTCTGTAATTTAACACCTTGGAGCTGTTCTACAGAATAACAAAGAAGTTTGTATTGCAGTCTTAAATTTTGTTTTTAGAGAATAATTTTTCTTTTGCAGAGCTCAAAGCACTTGTTAAGTATTACTAGTTAGCTATTATATTCTAGAGAGAAATGTAGTTAAATTACTGAAATTAGGATGTTTGAGCTTTAAGTGGTTTATAATATTATGCCATGAATTTTGTAGACTATTTTAAAGTACATACTTTAAAAATTATATTTTATTAAATATGACATTTATACATAACTTTAATATTGCATTATATTATACATAACTTTAATATTGCATTATATTATATATAACCTTAATATAGAATTATTTGAAAAAGCTTTTAAAAGTAACTATTCAGGGTTGGTTAGAGTTCTTGTGTTTGAAAAGATCACCTTTAAAAAGTTCCAGTTTTAATCAAAAACAAATGGATTCAAGTAAACATTGAACTACCATTTACAAGACCTAGAATTTGATTTAAAAGAAACTTTATTATAAGAACTAAACCAATACAGTTTGAGAGCTTCCTAATACTGTTTGAAAAAGAAGCTATGCTGGCATGTTTAAACTCAAAGATTGTTATTACCATTATTTTGATAGAATCTATATTTCTCTAGCACTGTTATAATCGGGTTTTTGTTGATTTTAGAGAAAAGGACTTTTTGAATGGAACCACTTAGAAATTGAGCATAGAGTAAAATCAAACTTGGAACTATATTGACTAGTTTAATCCCACAGATCTTCAAGGGACAGAAGTTAGGAGTAGATAAGCCGTGTTTTAGTCACTGAATATACAGACTCATTTATAACCATTAATGATTCTATGTTTTTTAATTATTACTGAGGACTAGATAACACTTTTTATATAATTAGCTGAAAATCAGACATTATTATTTCTATAAAATGAAGTAACCAGAGGGATTAAGATATCAATTTAAGATATAACTCTGGCAGATTTTCTATAAGAGATAATTCTAAAAGTTATCATTAAAGAACTTCTGTTTTCAGGATTATATATGCTAGATATGTTGCGTTTCTAGGTAGTTAGTGAAGTTGTTATAACAAGTGGTTAAGGGAATGAAGAAAAGAAAATTGCCAGTAAGGATATCATCTGCCACTCTATGTCAAGCCCCTCATATAGCATTTACTTGATGAAAAAATAATGGCTGACATCAGAAGCCTAGTTAATCGAAGACAGTGTTGGGGAAAAAAGGCATCAGCTGTTACAGATGTTAATATACAGTACCTTAAGACTTTTAAAATTTCAGATACGTATTTTTAAGGATACCAACTAGAGTTGCATGTAATAATATTTTTTAGATTAATCATCAGCTGTTTTTGACTTTAACATTACCTCTATATTTTACTGAACTATAGTTCTATATAGTTCTTTACTTGGGAAAAAATAAACTAGAGATGGGAAAAATAATTGAAAGAATTTGCTTTATCCTCTGTCCTGATCCAAAAACTAAACCTTGTAAATGCAAATGTGAAATAATCCTGTTGCCATTCTTACTGAGCATTATGACAGTTGTCCATGCTCCAGTTATTTTAGTAGATTAAAATTGTTTCTTGCAGGAGTTTCCAATAGATAATGGGCAGGAAATAACTTTTAAAATAATAATACAGTAAAATAATTTATATTTCTAGAATTCTGAATACATTTTAGACTGTAGTTCTTTGACCTGTGTTTCCTAGGAAAGCAAAAACGACACCCTGATATGCGAATCTGAGATTTTTCTTTCAGGAATTTTATAACAACATTGATTGTTGTTAGGCTAACTGCCCTTACTTTGGTTTTCATTCATTCATTTATTCAACAGATACTTATCTAGTCCTGCTTTATACCAGGTACTTTTTTGGTTGCTAGGAATACAGCAGTGAAGAAAACACACAAAAGTTGGTATTGTAGCCAAAAGTAGATTTCAGGACCTGTGTTAAGGTGAGGATGTAGATGTTCTTTATATCTAAGGATTTTTAATCATCTGTTTTTCTCTGTTTACTGTTTTAATAATTAGGTATTTATAAAACACATCAGGGATTTGAATATTAGGTTAGATTTCAAAAATGGAACACAGTTTTTGTTTTATTGTCTCATTCTTTATATATGTTAGCTCATGTTCAGAAATTTACTTGTGTTTTTTAAAAATGAATTCATGTTTCAGTGAATTTCGGCTCCATAGCTGAGATATTTAGACCTTGATATTTATAAAATTTATAACTTGATAGCCTTTTGAAAACAAATTGATTTTTATAGGAGAACCAATTGTTTTACTGGGTCAGAGTTTAGCACAAGTAATACCTTTCGTTTATATTCTTGTCATTTGTATAGAAACTAGATCTGATTTTTGATTGGCTCATCATCACTACTGAGTAAATCAACTAAGAGAGTTTACTCATCACCTATGTACCTTTATTATTTTTTGCATATTTACTTCTGCTTTGTAACACTTATTTCATAAGATTAACAGCTAATCAGATAATTTAATCAAGACATATAACAGTACATTAGAATGCCATGCCATTTAAATGTTGTCATGTCATAAAAATGTGCTTAATTTTTGACTGTTCTTAAATTTGTTTCAAGTATTAAATATTACATTTTATTTTCCTGGTTCCATATTTTAAAACTGTACTTTGTTCCATGATGGATCAGTTTGGTAATAGAATAGATTGATATTTTTAAAACAAATAAATGTGTTTTATTTATACTTTTTAGGTGGCAGCCAATGCACACATTCCTCCAGACTACCTCCTTAAAATTTGTGAGCGGATTGGTCCCTTACTAGATAAGGAGATCCCTCAGAGTGTTCCTGGGGTACAGACATTGCTAGGTATCGGTCGGCAGTCTCTGTTACGGGACGCCAAAGGTGAGATTTTCAGATTTTAGAACTGTGATATTGGAAAGAGTGGAGTTGATTGTTTTTAGGTTGAGAAAATGCTCCTATGCTTTTCTAAATATTTATTTTCTTCTAGTTTTTCTTCTTTTGCCAATGTTGTTTTTATTTTCTTAGTGTATAAGTAAATTTTTTAAGAGACCCAAAAAAGGAATCCTTTTCTGTAAAACAGTGACTATCATAAAAAATAAAAATTTCTTTGTAATGGCATAATAGAGATCTCAAAGATTGCTGCTTTGATTAATGCAATATAAATTCTTAAACGATTCTTTCATTATATTATAATGTTCTGATTCTCCATTAGTCTTTCTTTTTTTTTTTTTGGAGACAGTATCTGTCACCCTGGATGGAGTGCCATGGTGCAATTATGGCTCACTGCGGCCTCAAATTCCTGGGCTCAGGCGATTCTTTAGCTTCAGCCCCCCCAGGAAGCTGTGACGACATACATGTGCCACCACTAATTTTTATAGTATGCCTGGCTAATTTTTATGTTTTTTGTAGAGAGGAGGTCTCACTGTCTTGCCCAGGCTGGTCTCGAACCTGGACTAGAGCAATCTCTTCCTCAGCCTCCCAAAGTGCTGGGATTACAGGTCTGAGCCACTGAGCCCAGCTTTTATTAGTCTTAATAATATCATCCTAATCATATTATATATTTCAGAATAGGTAAATAAAGATTATATGTAACATTTTGATAACTGAAAATATTTAAACAAAAATATCCACCCATTAGTAACTATTAAATAACAGTTTGCTGTGTTTTGTTTTTTTTAATACATTGTTCCCATATTTTACATGGAACCCCAATATGTAAAACATATAAAGTGTTTTTTATTAATAGCCTTAAAATATATGTGAATAAAATGGTATTTTATAACCTTAAAAATCTGAAATCAGGCAAAAGTATGCCTCTTGGAGTAATAAGTACTTCAAGTATAGCACGTCATTTATTTGTATGTTTTGTTTTATTAGCATTATATTTTTCAAAATCATAATTCACCAAGATAAGTAGTTTTACAAATGATAACAGGAATTTTGAGCATCTCATTTCATAATTTAAGGAATTCTTCAGTTGGGTTATTTAGAAGCTCTTAAGAGAGCAATACAATCGTTTTTAATCCAAAATTATTAGTAATATTTAATATTTCCCTTTTTTTGACCTAAACATGAAAGTCAGAGAAAAAACACAACTATTTATACTCAGTTATCATCTGATATGTGATTTTGTTACTTGTTATTGCACAGCTAGCAAGTACTTCATAACATGAGCAGGCACCCAAGTATGAATGTGCCTGAATTTCCCTGGCATACTTGTACTATGGTAGTATCCTTGTATGTTTAGTTTTATATGAGCAGATGTGTGTAGGCAGACATATGTATTAAAACCATATTAATCTGTTGCATATTTCTATAATATTCAAGTATGTACATAATAAAAGCTTTAGTTTAAGACCAGTACAGAAATAAAATGCCCTGGTGATATGTTAAGGTTTTGGTGTTTTGCAAGTTGTAATTTAGTTTATAACATGCTTAAATATATGCATATTGTTATTATTATTATTATTATGTTTTATTTTTATTATTTTGAATTGGAGTCTCACTCTGTCACCCAGCCTCGAGTGCAAGGGTACGCTCATGGCCACTGCAGCCTCGACCGGCTGGGTTCAGGAGATCTTTCCACTTCAGCCATCCAAGTAGCTGGAACTACAGGCCTGCGCTACCATGCCCAGCTAATTTTTTGATTTATTGTAGAGATGCAGTCTCGCCATGTTGCCCAGGCTGGTCTCAAACCCATGGGCTTAGGCAGTCCCGTCACCTCTGCCTCTCAAAGTGCTGAGATTATAGGCATGAGCTGCCATACCTGGCTTATGCATATTACTTTTATTTTTGTTTAGATAGTTAAAAATATATTCCAAATGATGAAATTAAAATCAGACTTTTTTTTTTTGTTCCTGAGTCACAGTTTAAACAAAGAAGCTACTCTATTTCTTACCTAACTTTTGGTCTTTTTATATAGACTGTAAGAGTACACTATGGAATGGGTCTGCTTTTGCAGCTCTACATAGAGGCAGACCTCCAGAACTACCTGTAAATTATGTGAAACCTCCAAATGTGGGTGAGTAATATCCATATCAATTATAAACATATTCCTGATTCCTTTCTTAACTCATTAAACAGCCAAAAATAGTTCCCAGATTTAAATTTGAAGTATAAACAACCTGTTTACATTCTTGAAGCATTTCTTGGTTGGTCTAGGTTATTATTATTATTATTTTTGAGTTGGAGTCTCACTCTGTCGCCCAGACTGGAGTGCAGTGGCCACTTCCAGCCACCGCAGCCTCAACCTGCTGGGCTCCGATGATCCTTCCACCTCAGCCTTCCAAGTAGCTGGAACTACAGGCGCATGCTACCACGCCCGGCTAATTTTTGATTTATTGTAGAGATGAGGTCTCGCCAAGTTGCCCAGGTGGATCTCGAACCCGCGGGCTCAGGCAGTCCACTCACCTCAGCCTCCCAAAGGCACGTGATTACAGGCTGAGCCACCGAGCCCAGCTGGTCTAGATTATTAAAACATTTTTACTTAAAACAAATATAATCATGGCTTTGCCACAGATTGCTTTTTTTACCTTATTTTTTTTCTTAGCAGAAGTGTTTCTATTTTATGTAGTACAGGTGTTTTTAGCCATATGATTGTCTATTTACATGTCTGTGTGCTGAGATTCCCAACAATTTCACAGGAAACTATGTATGTAGAGATAGTTTTCACAAGGAAACAAAAGTACATTCTGCTTATACTTCTTTGCTAAAATTGTAATTATGTCATACATTTTATATATCTTTATTAAGATAAAAAGCCATTTTTGTTGGTTCTAGTTCACTGAAATTAACTGGTCCCATTCAGATTATTCTTGGGACATCTCTGGCCAGACCATTGGGAAGAAATACTAGTAGTGGTTCCCAAGGAGATCTGGGTACAAAACCTTTGGATTAAAGTTAGCTTTCACAAAGTATGTGCAAAACCAAGGTGCCGGGTGAGTAATTGCTCCTCTGCTTTCCTATTTT
This sequence comes from Carlito syrichta, assembly GCF_000164805.1. Lineage (NCBI taxonomy): Eukaryota > Metazoa > Chordata > Mammalia > Primates > Tarsiidae > Carlito > Carlito syrichta. The sequence continues at coordinate 141,364 of NW_007256040.1, forward strand.
GTCACTCTTTTAAAAAATTATTATATATAGTGTCTAGTGCCTACAGAATATGCTTTAAAATTTGAGAGGAATATCAAATAAAATTATATGAAGACTTTTTTTAAATGAATACTGTTTTATACAATAAGCTGTGAAACTAATTTGCCCCCAGAGATTATGTAAATCGAATAATTTTTAAAAGATATTTAGACAAAATCATTGATTAAATATTTATAAGGCTTATTAAGGAAAATTGGGTACTCTGAAGTATATTGCTAACAGTACTCTTCCATAGCCTGGAAATTACTTGGAAAAGTTGACAACTAAGTTGTGTCTAACTGGGTATTACTAACATTCTTTTTCACTTTCAGAGGTAGTTTGTTTATTCACCAGAATTTTCCAGTGTTCACTTTTTCTTAAAGATTTATTCATAATTAATTACTTAATTGAATTATCATAGCTTTTGTTATTAATGTATTTACTTATATTCAAAGATATAATATTTTTAGCTGTACTGTTAACATTATTTTGTAGTACTTTATACTTCAGTGGTCACGTGAAAATGCTGAAGAGCAGCCTTTAGAGCATTCAGCTATCAGATTTTCTTTATCCTCTCTTTTCTTATTTTGCTCTCTCTCTTTTTTTAATTTTTAATTTTTAATTAAAAAAATTTTTTTTTGAGTTGCAGTCTCACTCTGCCACCCAGAATGGAGTGCAGTGGCATGCTCCTGGCCACCGGCAGCCTCTACCTGCTGGGCTCTGGCAGTCCTTCTGCCTCAGCCTTCCAAGTAGCTGGAACTACAGGCATGTACTACCATGCCCAGCTAATTTTTGATTTGTTGTAGAGATGAGGTCTAGCCAAGCTGCCCGGGATGGTCTCAAACCCGCGGGCTCAGGCAATCCACTCGCCTCGGCCTCCCAAAGTGCTAGGATTACAGGTTGAGCCACTAAGCCCGGCCCACCTCTACTTTTACACTTGTTTCTGGACATCCTGTGCTTGAAATACAGATACTGTGCTACTGTACTGTATACAGTACTTACAGTAAAGTACACAAAAGCACAACTGCTTGTAGAGAATGCATGCATGTGACAATGTACACCATATATGTGAACTAACATGTGATTGGACATATTAATGCACATTTGCATCTTTGAAAGTTCACAACTTGAAGGTTTGGTTGTAGGGGATTTGCTGTACTTTCAAATTTCCAGTTTTATAAAGTAAACTCTTTACACTGACTTGAATCAGGTTGATATTCATTCTGTAAAATCTTAGGAGTTAGCGTCCCTGATATTGATGCTTTTAAATTTATCTTAAATTGCCTGTATTTGGGGAGGAGCTTATAGAATAGAGAAAAATCAATCATCATGCATTTCCACCTAGTACATACTAGTCAAGATACTTAAGTTTATATTCTATTCCATCTGTGATTTAAGGCAGTTTTCTCATTAACTGGGCACAGTTCTCTATAGCTACGTTAAAATCAATTAGTTTTATAGTTTGCTAACTTAAACAAAACTTAATGAAGGTAAATCTTCTTGAAAACTTTTTTTGTTTTTTTTTGTTTTTGTATTTTGGCTTTTTTCAGTCAAGATCTCTGTTGCCCAAGCTGGGATGCAGTGGCATGATCACTGCTTACCACAACCTTGACCTCCTGATCCTTCCGTCTCAGCTTCCCGAGTAGCTGTGACTACAGGCATATTTTGTTTTCATTATTTGTGAGACAAATTCTCGCTGTATTGCCTAGGCTGATTTCAAACTCCTGGGCTCAAGCAAGCCTCCTGCTTTGGCCTCCCAAAGTGCTGGAATTACAGATATAAGCCATTGCACTTGACCTCTTGAAAGTTTTATTAAAGAATCTTAGAACCAGAAAGAACTTCAACAACACTGTTTCTGGAAAAAAAAAAAAAGAGTTCCATGATGAAGTAAATATGGGAAATAGTTTAAAAATGGGGGAGAGCTGAATAAATGTAGAACTACTCAGAGCTGTATCCTAAAATGTATTGTGACTCACTTTATAGGGAACAGTTCCCAAGTGATTTTGACCATAGAAACCCTTTCCTGTAAGAATTTGAAAGTTTCCTGGGAACAAATTTGGGAAACTGGGTTGCAAACCCATCTGTATACAATAGAAAAACCCAAAGCTCATAGAAGTTATGTGACTGGCCTAAGTTACATTGCTTGTCTTCAAATAGTCTGTTTTTATTAAAGTACAAATGATGACTTTTATTTTATTATTTTTATTTTTTATATTTTTTTGTTATAAAGATGTGGGGTACACTTCAGGGGTAGGTATACAAATGTTGATTATGAAGGTACCCTTATTGATGAGGGTGCCCCTCCCTCTCCTAGCAATTTCCTTCAACTGCCAATCCCACCCTCCCTTCCCTGACAGTTTCCTATTACTGCCAATCCCTTTCTTATAGTATAATAATTGTTCAAGGTGCGCTTATGAGTGAGAACATATGGTACTCTGTTCTTTGTTTCTGTGATAGATCACTGAGTATGATCTACTCTAAATCCATCCAAGCTGCTGTGAAGTCCACATATTTGTCCTTCTTTATGAGTGTGTAATATTCCATTAAGTATATGTACCACATTTTTTTAATCCAGTCCAGCTTTGATGGGCAGCATGGTTGATTCCATGTTTTTGCTATTGTGAATAGAGCTGCAACAAACATGCGTGTGCAGGTATCCTTTTTGTAGAATGATTTGAGTTCTTCCGGGTATATTCCCAATAGGGGAATTGCTGGGTCATGCGGAAGGTAAGTTTCTAGTTCTTTCAGAAATTGCCACACTGTCTTCCAAAGAGGTTGCACTAGTTTGCATTCCCATCAGCAGTGAAGAAACATTCCTATTTCTCCGCATCCCTCGCCACCATCTATTGTTGTTTTTTTTATTAATGATGACCATTCTCACTTGGGGTTAGGTTGTGTCTCAATGTAGTTTTGATTTGCATTTCTCTGATGATGAGTGAGGCTGAACACTTTTTCATGTGTCTGTTGGCTGCCCGTATGTCTTCTTTTGAGAAGTGTCTTTTCATGTCTTTTGCCCACTTTTTAATGGGGCTTTTTGCTTTTTTCCTTTCGGCACATTTGAGTTCTTTGTGGATGTTAGATGTTAGGCCTTTGTAAGATATACTGTTGGCAAATATTTTTTCCCATTCTGTGGGCTGTCTCCCTGCTCTCTTGATGGTTGCATTTGCTTTGCAGAAGCTCGTTAGTTTGATGAGGTCCCACTTGTCTATCTTAGTTCTTAAGGTATGGGCATTTAGGATTCTGATCAGGAATTGGTTGCCAGTTCCAATTTCCATACGGGTTCCTCCTGCATTTTCTAAGATTCTTATAGTTTGAGGTTTTACGTTTAGGTCTTTGATCCATTTAGAGTTAATTTTTGTGTATGGTGATAGGTAGGGGTCCTGTTTCAATCTTCTACTTGTGGTCAATCAGTTTTCCCAGCACCTTTTACTTGAATAGGTTCTTTCCACAGTGGTGGTTGTTGGAGGCCTTGTCAAAGATGAGTTGGTTGAGAAATTGAGGCTTTCCTTCTGGAATCTCTGTCATGTTCCATTGGTCTATATGCCTGTTCTTGTACCAATACCAGGCTGTTTTGATTACTGTAGCTTTATAGTAAAGTTTGAAGTCTGAAAGTGTGATATCTACTGCTTTGTTTCTTTTGCTAAGGATTTTTTTTGATATTCGTGGTCATTTATGTTTCCATATTTCTGTATTGTCATTTCCAGGTCTGAAAAAAATGATGTTGATAACTTAATGGGTATTGCATTGAATCTGTAGATTGCCTTTGGTAGGATGCACATTTAATCAGTGTTGATTCTTCCTATCCGTGAGCATGGAATATTTTTCCATTTGTGTCTTCTTGAATTTCTTTGGGCAGTGTTTTGTAGTTCTCATTGTAAAGGTCTTTTACTTCTCTGGTTAGGAAGATGCTGAGGTATTTCATTTTTTGTGTGTGTGGATATTGTGAATGGAATTGTGCTTTTAATTTTGGTCTCTGCCTGGTTGTTAGTGTATAGGGAGGCAACTGTCTTTTGTACATTTAATTTTTACCCTGAAACTTTGCCAAAGTCCTTTAACAGTACAAACAGGCTTTTGACAGATTCTCTTTGACTTTCAAGGTATAGGATATCATCAGCAAAGAGGGATAACTTGATTTCCTCTTTTCCTATTTGGATACCCCTGATTTTCTTGTTTTGTCTAATTGCCCTAGCTAGGACTTCCAACACAATGTTGAACAAGAGGGATGAGAGTGGGCAACCTTGTCTTGTTCCAGTTTTCAGGGGAAATTTTTCCAGTTTCTGTCCAGTTAGCAATGTTAGCAGTGGGTTTTTCGTAGATGGCACGTACTCTTTTGAGGTATATTCCTTCTATACCTAGGTGTTTGAGGGTTTTTATCAATAAGGGATGCTGAATTTTATCAAAAGTTTTTTCTGCATCTAATGATATAATCATGTGGTTCTTGTTTTTACATCTGTTGATGTCCTTAATTACATTTATGGTCTTGTGAATGTTGAACCAGCCCTGCATCCTGGGGATGAAGCCTACTTGGTCATGGTGGTTGATTTTTGAGATGTGTTTTTGGCTATAATCTTGTTGAGGATTTTTAAATAGTCTATTTTTCTATCATGTTCATGCTCAGATGTTACCAAATTTCCTTGGTGTGACAGATTTACACTTACAGACCTCCAAAGATAGAGGAAAAGCTGTATTACTTTTATTTTTTAAGTCAAGCATATTAAAGTAAAATAAGATAAAATTAACCCTTTTAAAGTATGCAGTTCAATGAGTTTTGACAAATGTTTGCATTTTTGTATAACCACCAGCACAATAAAAATATAGAAAATTTCTGTCACCCCCTCAGTATCCCTCCCTTAATCCTTGGAAACCACTGCTCTTTCTATGACTGTACTTTTGTGTTATTTAGAACGTCATCTAAATTAAATCATGAAGTAAGTAACCTTTTGTGTCTGTCTGATTTTGCTTTGTTTACACTAATGTTTTTCTTTCTTTTTTGAGTTGGGATGGGTCAGGAGATCCTTCTGCATCAGCCTTCCAAGTAGCTGGGACTATAGGCATGTGCCACCATGCCCGGCTAATTTTTCTTGATTTGTTGAAGAGACAAATTATCGCCAAGTTGTCCAGGCTGATCTTGAACCCCTGGGCTCAGGCAGTCCTTTTGCCTCGGCTTCCCAAAATTCTGGGATTACAGGAGTGAGCCATCATGCCCAGCCTGAAGCTTCCTTTTCAAATATGTTTATATGGTTTTATACGGGTTATAGTAGTTTCTAGTCTCTTATGTCCATTTCTAGAGTTAATGTTATAGCAATAGTAGGACTAATTTTAGTATCTTTATCTAAAATAAAACAGATTTTATTATATGGGGACTTATTATTATCATATAAAATGTAATGAAAAAGAATTACTCTGTTTAATTTTATTAACATTTTTTCCTCCCTTCCCTTCCCTTCCCCTTCCCCTTCCCCTTCCCCTTTCCTTTCTTTTTTCTTTTTAGTCAGAGTCTCACTCTGTTGCCCAGGCTCATGACCACCACAGCCTCCACCTGCTGTGCTCAGTTGATCCTTTTGCCTTAACCTTCCAAGTAGCTGTAACCATAGGCATTCACCACCATCCCCAGCTAAGTTTTTGATTTATTATAGAGACAAAATCTCGCCAAGTTGCCCAGGCTTATCTTGAGCCCTCGTCTCAGGCAGTCCTCTTGCTTCTGCCTCCCAAAGTGCTGGATTTACAGATGTGAGCCAGTGCCCCCAGCCCTGCCTTTTCTTTCAATATATATCAAAGCCACCACATGCTGCTTAGAGGGTTTTTTTAAAGCATTAAGCTGCAGAATCTGTAGGGTAGTTCAAAATCAATTTTCTTGTTAAAGCATAATCAAACAAAGACCACCAAGATTCAACCTGTAGTCTGACAAAATCAGATTTATTAACTCACAGTGAGGAAGTACACTCCTGAGGAACCATGAGAGACCTCTGGATAAGAGGGATGAGGGACGTGTCTTTTGTAAGGTTTAGCATACTTTAAAGAATTCTGAGGAGTCTCCAAAGGAAGCCAGGTTCAGTTCTGGAGTGGTGGCTTTTTCTGAGGCAAATTGGGAAAAGTGAGATTAACTAGAAATTGGGTACTATCTTCAAGCTTTTACTCTTGGGGAATTGTGTATTTTCCTCTGGTAACAAATGAAGATAGCAAAGTGGGTTGTATCATTGGTAAAGCAGCAGACACTCAAGAGAAGGTCGTTATGATATTTTACAACTGCTGTATGACCTTGGGAAAAAACAGTATTTCCTGTTAACTTTGCAGCTGATTTTATCTGTGTCTGTCCTCTCAAGCCTGATTAATTTCAGGGCTGCTTTTTTTCTTTTTTCAGTCCTAGCTAATATTCACTCATCCAGTGCAGGATAGATTTTGACTCTTTCAACATGTAGTCTTATAAAAGCTTTTGGTCAGCATATAACACTTTGTTAATTTTGCTTTTCTGGATGTTCTTAGTCTGTTGAGTTGAAAATTCTTTATTTTGGTCTAGAAACATTTTTCTGACACCAGTCCAAAGAAGCCTGTCCTGTGTGAAATAATTTTAATACAAACAGATTTTTTTTCCTAGTGTAAATAGAGATTGAGTGGACTAAGTGATCTGACAACTCTGATGTGGTCATGTTAGAATACTTTTTGGATCTTGGTAAGCTTTCCAGTATTACCCAGTTTGGTAGATGGTTAGTACCTCTGCTGATTGTGTTAAGTGTCTTGCAGGTCAAGGTAATGTTGAAGGGTCTAATGTAGAATTTTTGCTATTAAAGTTATTTCCTATTTCAGACTCATAGCAAATTGTATTTTCTAAAATGTCATTAAATTGACAGCATTGAAAAGTGGAAAGACTACCAATCTAGAATCAGTAGACCCAGATTGAGCCTAGGCTATGCCATTTATTGACTCTGTGATGTTAGGGAAGACACTTAGTTTCTTTGGGCTTTAATTTCCTCATTTACAAAATGAGGAAAATACTGGCCTTCAAATGTCACAGGATTACTGTGAACTCAAATGTGATGTCTGTGTATACTTTATAAGCTTTAAAATGTTATGCAAATATACTTTGTAACTATGATATTGGATCACATATGTTGATAATATTAGTATTCATACTGACTTAGGCTAAAAATTTAGTGTTTGAGTTATCATAAGATTATGTAACTCTCATGCACCTACAGTGAGTCTTTACTTTAATATTTAAACTTAAGTATCAGACCTAAGTTCTTACTCTAAATCTAGTACTCTTTTCACGAAATTACTTCAGCAAAATAAATAATATGTGTTTCCTTGTTGCCATGATAGAACCTCTTGTCAGCTACTTTAGATTCTCTGAGGTATTTTTATTACACATATCTGTTGTCATTTTCCCATGTAGTTTTCAGCCTTTGATTCATATTTAGTATCATATTTTCTACTTTGTTGTATGTGTTGTAAATAAAGCATGAGAGAATATGGTGGGAATTGGTAAAAGCTAATATTTTACTCAATATACTTTGATCCTCAACTGTATCAAGTGCAACCCCTTGAAAAATGCTAGTAGTGAGTTTAAAAATACAATGGCCGGGTGTGGTGACCTACGCCTGCAATCCCAGCACTTTGGGAAATAGAAGTGAGAGGATTGCCTAAGCACAGGGGTTCCAGATAAGCCCGGGCAACTTGGCGAGACCTCATCTCCACAATAAATCAAAAAATTAGCTGGACGTGGTGGGTCATCCCTGTAGTTACAGCTACTTAGAAGGCTGAGGCAGAAAGATGGCCTGAGCCCAGCAGGCCGTGAGTGTGCCACTGCACTCCAGCCTGGGCAACATATTGAGACTTTTACTCAAAAAAAGAAGAAGAAGAAGAAGACAGTGGCCCATTTGATATAATAAGAGCTTAGAGTTTATGGTGGAAGTTGAGAGTGGAAAGGGAGGTAGGGACCTAATTATTCTACACCCTTCATGCCAAGAGCCTGCACACTTTTCATGAAGAAGACTTGATAGTAAATGTTTTTGGTTTTCTGGTCCATTTGGTCCCTGTTGCAGCTACTTAACACTTTTGGTGTGAAAAACAGCCATAGATAATATGTAAATACATGGGCATGGTTGTTTTTCAATAAAGCTGCATTTATAAAAAGATGATGGATTGCATTTGGATCTTAGTGTGCCAATCCCTGCTGTATACTATGTAATGAGTTTAGATTTTATCCTATAGGTGCTGATGAGGTATTGGATGTTTTTGAGTAGGAAAATTGTATGATCATGATTTTATTTTGAAAAGGTACCATAAGTGGTAGAATATAAAATAAATTGGAGTGAAGAGAAACTGGAAGAGACAGGCAGAGAAATCAGAGGGGAAACTATTACTGTAGATATAGACAGAAAATGATGAATGTGGAGATGGTAGCAATAGAAATGGTGATAACTGGTTTGATTCAAGCAGAATTTTGGAGTTGGGATATGGGCACCTCCATAAGAGTGAAAATGTGATTTATTAGTCACAGATTTGAGGAAAGGGAGAATATAGGAAACTTGTGATGGAAGGATAATAGACTAGATTTGGGAAATCTCTATTTGTGGTACATTGAAGTATATAGGGAATGATTGTCCATGATGTGGTTGAAAATGGAAACTAACATAAAAGATAAAGATTGGACATAGTGATTTGACAGTAAGTTAGTATGTGGGAAGGTAAGATCATTCAGTGACAGCGTCAGGATGGAGAAGAGAGGCCTAGGGTAGAAAAAACAATATGAGACACTAAGAAGACAAGTGTTAGAGAGGAAGGAGAGAATCAGGGATGATATAAGTCATAAGAAGAGAGTTGGAGATTTGATCAACTTTCCTATAAAACTTACTCTGTAGAATTTATATTCTCAGTGGTTTTAGAAGGTTGAGTGATAATCAATATTACCTAACTTTCTGAAAATAGATTTTATTTGAGTCAGAAAATAGTTGAACACTAAATATATGCAAAGCTTTTTCCAAAGTGTTCAGGACAGTTCTTACTGTCAAGAAATTGACTCCTTTGGGAGATTTAGACATGTGGTAGAATGTGATTATAATACAGGAAATAGAATAAGTGATTTAAGGGAAATACAAAGTATAATGGGTATTACATGAGGGAGAGATGAAACTGATTAAGGAAGACTTTAAGGAATAAGTGATCTTTGAGATTAACGTTGAAAGGTTAATTATAATTTAAGAAGTGGAGCATTCTAGGTGAGAAAATATCTGCATAGGACAGAGAAAGCGGCCTGTTTTCAAGTTGAGAATTTATATCCTGAAGGAGTAGGAATTATGGTTGGGTATTTTGGGAAGGTTGGGACCAGATAAATTAAAACAAATACCCCAGTGCCTTTTTATTCTAAGGGACTGAGCTAAGACAGTGCATGATAGGCTAGATACCGATCCTATCTGTTGTGCTAGCAATTTGAGATCAGAGATATAACAGGTAGCTAATAGAAAGTATATCATAATATGATCTAGAGTTGAAGCAGGGAAGTTCACTTTTGACTGATGTGATTAAGAAAGATATTATGAAAAAGGAGGCGATTTTCAGCTATGTCTACGAAAATAAAAACATTGACAAGTTGAAATGGCAGAGGTGGGCATAAGACTAAAGGAATAGCAGAAAAAAATGTGTCAGGTTGGTAAATGGAGAAGAGTTTGGTTTTAGATGCAAGAAATTGCCTATGATTATGTCAGATGTCCTCAGTTTTACTTGTACTCGTTTTTGTATATATTTATGTGTGCATACTAAGTTCTATACAGTTTTGTTATTTGTGTATCCACTGTCACTGTCAAGATAAGTTTCATTGTTTCTAAGGATTTGTAGTGGTGCTGTTATTTATTTATTTTTATTATTATTATTTTCTGAGGCAGGGTCTCACTTGGTCTGTTGACCGCACTGGAGTGCAGTAGCGTTATCATGGCTCACTGCAGTTTCGACCTTCCAGGTTCAGGCGATCTTACCACTTCAGCCTCTTGAGTAACTGGGACTACAGGCATGTGCCACAACACCCCACTAATTTTTCTTATTTTTTGTAGAGATGGGGGTCTCACTATGTTGCCTAGGCTGATCTCAAACTCGGGCTCAAGCAGTCATTCCGCCTTGGCCACCCAAAGTGCTGGGATTAAAGGCATGAGCCACTGCACTCAACCTCCTAGTGCTCTTTCATACATATTCATCTTCTGCCTGCCTAACCCTCCTAACTGCTAATCTATGTTTTATTTCTATAGTTTTGTCATTTCAAGAATGTTCTCTAAATGGAATCATATAGTATATAACTTTCTTGTGCTCAGCATAATTCCCTGGATTATAATTCATGGATTTAAATGTTAAATTCAAGTTGTTGCATGTGTTAATATTCATTTTTATTGCTGAGTGGTATTCCATGGTATGGATATACCATACTTTGACCGTTTACCAATTAGAGGACATCTTGAGATGATTCCAGTTTTTGGTTATTACAAATAAAGCTGCTATGAACTTCCATTGTACAGGATTTTGTGTACACAATCTTTCATTTTTTCTGGATGAATGCCTAAGAGTGTAATTGAGGATCATATGATAATTTAATGATTGGTATTTTAAGAAACTGCCAAATTATTTTCCAGAGTGGCTATACCATTTTATGTTCCCATTAGCAATACATGTGTGATCTAGTTTCTTTACATTCTGTCAGCATTTGATGCTGTCACTTTTTCTTTTTTTTTTTTTTGAGTCAAAGTCTCGCTCTGTTGCACAGGCTGGAGTGCAGTGGCAAGCTCATGGTTACTGCAGCCTCAACCTGCTGGGCCCAGGCAATCCTTCCATCCCAGTTTTCCAAGTAGCTGGAGCTACAGGTGTCTGCCACCATGCTGGCTAATTTTTTGGTTTAATGTAGAGATGAAGTCTTGCCAAGTTGCCCAGGCTGTTGTTCTCAAACTGGTGGGTTTAGGCAATCCTCTTGCCTCCACCTCTCAAAGTACTGGGATTATAGGTGTGAGCCACCATGCCTGGCTTAGTTTTTGTTTGCTTTTTATTTTTTATAGTTTTAAAATTTTATTTTAAAGATGTAGGGTACAATTCGGGGTTATGTATACAAATGTTCATTATGCAGATACCCTTGTTGATGAGGTGTGCCCCTCCCTCCCCTGGCAGTTTCCCTCAACTGCCAATCCCACCCCACTTCCCCTAGTAGTTTCCCGCTACTGCCAATCTCTTTCTTACAGTATTATGATAATTGTTCAAGATTTGTTTATGAGTGAAAACATATGATACTCTGTTCTTTGTTTCTGTGATAGATCACTGAGTATGATCGACTCTAAATCCATCCAAGTTGCTGTGAAGTCCATGTGCTTGTCCTTGTTTATGGCTACATAATATTCCATTGTGTATATGTACCACATTTTTTTTTTTATCCAGTCCAGCTTTGATGGACAGCATGATTAGTTCCATGTTTTTACTACTGTGAACAGAACTGCAACAAACATGCGTGTGCAGGTATCTTTTTTATAGAATGATTTGAGTTCCTCTGGGTATATTTCTAATAGGGAGATTGCTGGGTCATATGGAAGGTCAATTACTAGTTCTTTCAGAAATCGCCACACTGTATTCCCAAAGAGGTTGCACTAGTTTGCATTCCCACCAGCAGTATAGAAGCATTCCTTTTTCTGTGCATCCTTGCCTGTATCTGTTGTTTGTTTTATTAATGATGGCCATTCTTACTGGGGCTAGGTGGTATCTCAATGTGATTTTGATTTGCATTTCTCTGATGATGAGTGAGGCTGAGCACTTTTTCATGTGTCTGTTGGCTGCCCGTATATCCCATATATCTTCGTTTGAGAAGTGTCTATTCATGTCTTTTGCCCACTTTTTAATGGGGTTGTTCATTATTTTTTTTTGGTATGTTTGAGTTCCTTGTAGAACCTAGATGTTATGCCTTTGTCAGATATACAGTTGGCAAATATTTTTTCCCCATTCTGTGAACTGTCTTCCTGCTCTCGTGATGGTTTCTTTTGCTTTGCAGAAGCTCATCAGTTTGACGAGGTCCCACTTGTCTATCTTAGTTCTTATGGTATGGGCACTTTGGGTTTTGATCAGGAATTGGTTGCCAGTTCGAATTTCCATAAAGGTATCTCCTGTATTTTCTAAGATTCTTATGGTTTTTAGTTTTATCTTTAAGTCTTTGATCCATTTAGAGTTAATTTTTGTGTATGGTGATAGGTAGGGATCCTGTTTCAGTCTTCTGCATGTGATCAGCGAGCTTTCCCAACACCATTTTCTGAATAGGTTCTCCTCTCCCTAGTGGTTTTTTTTTTTTTTTTTTTGGAGGCTTTGTCAAAGATGAGTTGGTTGAGAAACTGAGACTTTGCTTCCAGAATCTCTATCCTGTTCCATTAGTCTACATGCCTGTTCTTACCAATACTAGACTATTTTGAAAACTGTGGCCTTATAGTAAAGTTTGAAGTCTGGAAGTGTGGTATCTCCTGCTTTGTTTCTTTTGCTAAGGATTGTTTTAGCTATTCATTTTCATTTATGTTTCCATATGAATTTCTGTATTGTCATTGCCAGGCCTGTGAAGAATGATGTTGGTAATTTAATGGGTATTGCGTTGAGTCTGTAGATTGCCTCTGGTAGGACGGACATTTTAACAATGTTGATTCTTCCTATTCATAAGCATGAAATATTTTCCTGTCTGTTTATGTCTTCTTGGATTTCTTTAAGCAGTGTTTTGTAGTTCTCTCTCTTTTTTTTTTTTTTTTGAGTTGGAGTCACTCTGTTGCCCAGACTGGAGTGCAGTGGCTGCTCCCAGCCACCGCAGCCTCGACCTGCTGGGCTCTGGCGATCCTTCCACCTCAGCCTTACAAGTAGCTGGAACTACAGGTGTGCGCTACCACACCCGGCTAATTTTTTGATTTTTATTGTAGAGATGAGGTCTCGCCAAGTTGCCCAGGCGGGTCTCAAACCCGCGGGCTCAGGCAATCCACTCACCTCGGCCTCCCAAAACACGGGATTATAGGCTGAGCCACCGAGTCCAACCTGTAGTTCTCATTGTAAAGGTCTTTCACTTCTCTGGTTAGGAACATGTCAAGGTATTTCTTTTTTTTTTCTTTTTTTAAAGTGGAAATCTGCCTGGGGAAGGTGGGGGCACACCTCATCGTACCTGTACAGTGAATATTTATATACCTAACCCTGAAATGTACCCCACAATTTTAAAATAAAAAAAATTTAAAGGAAAAAAAAAATAAAATTTTTATCTTTTCTCATGGGTACGTAGGATAATATCTCATTATGATTTTAATTTGCATTTCCTTGATGACTGCTATATTAGTTGGGGTTATTCAGAGAAACAGAACCAATTGGATGGATGGATGGATGGATGGATGGATAGATAGATAGATAGATAGATAGATAGATAGATAGATAGATAGATAGATAATACGCAGTTGGCTCATGTGATTGTGGAGACTGAGAAGTCCCATAATCTATTGTCTGCAAGATCATGACCCAGGAGAGTTGCTAGTGTGAGATCCAAGTTCAAAAGCCTGAGAACCAGGAGAACAATTGTTGTAAGTTCTAGTTCAAGTGCAGGAGAAAGACAGATATCTCATCTTGAAAATAAGCAGAAGCTGGGCTCGGTGGCTCAACCTGTAATCCCGCGAATTTGGGAGGCTGAGGTGAGTGGATTGCCTGAGCCCGCGGGTTCGAGACCCACCCGGGCAACTTGGCGATACCTCATCTCTACAATAAATAAAAAAAAATTAGCCGGATGTGGTAGCGCGCGCCTGTAGTTCCAGCTACTTGGAAGGCTTAGGCGGAAGGATTGCCGGAGGCTGTGGTGGCGGGGAGCGGCCACTGCATTCCAGTCTGAGTGACAGAGTGAGACTCCAACTCAAATAAAAAAAAAAAAAAAAAAGAAAGAAAGAAAATAAGCAGAGAGAGGGAATCCTCCCTTAACCTGCCTTCAGTTTTATTCATTCCTCCAAGGGATTAAATAGAGCACAAGTCATTCATTGAGGAGGGCAATCTGCTTTACTTAGTGTACTGATTTAAATGTTAATCTCACCCCAAAACACCCTCTCAGACACACCTAGAATTTTGTATAGCTAAATGTTTGGGCACTCTGTGGCCCAGTCTAGTTGACATAAAAAAGTATCACAAGTTCACCTTTTGTCAACTTGGCACCATACACATTTCCTTAATCCATAGCTGATCTCCAAATAATGTAATCACAAGGACCACCTAATATTGTACAACTATTCTGCGTACAACTAAAATACATTAACCCCTTCCCTAGAAGAAGAGAGAAAGTTTTTGAGTGGCGCTTACTCTTCCTGATAGCCTGTAATTTAAATACTATGATGTAAAATTGACATCAGTGAATATTACCATAATATTTAACATTAGATAATATAATACATCACTACATTGTATATTACATGATAAGAGAAAGCAAAGAAATTGTCATATACATATACACACAAACATGTCATAGCAAAATAAGGAGAAATTTACAGTCTTCAGTTCTGTAACTGATCATGGAGTTGTAGTTTATATGCATAACTACCTTCTTTCACTACCCAGAATGATAAAGTGACCCAAAACTTCATTCCTGAAATTTCTGGGTCATTAATGGTCCTACCTGGATTGGGTTGTTGTCGTTTTCCATTGACCTTAATTACTAGGAATGGTAATACTAAGAGATGCCTTAAGGGATCTCCTGTATTCCAAACATATTCTTTTCTTACCTCCATTGTGGAGAAGCAGTCCAGTTTCCTCTTGGTAATCAGGTAACTCTCTTTCCCTGTTGATTCAGAGGCATTGTATGCTTGCTAAAAGTGGCTGGGCAACAGTTGTAACTTTTAGTTAAATGGAATCATGTCTTCTGGTGGAAGTATTCCTTACTTTGAAACTAAGACACATAGGCCAGAAGAGCCAAAGGTTACAGAAACAGGAAGCAAAAATTTTGTAGCGGCACTTCCATTTCCCTCCCTTAATTCCTGACTGTGGGAGAAACAGCAATATATATTGTATGTTGATGGTCCAAATTGACACATAAAATTAGCCATCACATCTACTGATGTTGAGCATTTTTTTGTATGCTTATTCGCCATATGTATATTCTTTTTGGTGAAATGTCTATGTCTTTGCCTGTTTTCTAATTGGATTATGTTTTATTTTATTGTTGAGCTTTAAGAGTTTTTCATATATTCTAGATACCAGTCAGTCCTTTGTCAGATAGGTCCTTTGCAAATATTTTCTCCTTATTTGTATTTTTATCCTCTTCACATGGGCTTTCACAAGCTAATTTTAAAAATATTTGATGACACCTAGTTTACTTATTTTCTCTTGTGGATCATGTCTTTGTTGTCAACCCTAAGAATTCTTTGCCTAGCCTCAGGTTCTAAAGATTTTCTCCTGTGTCTTTTTTTCCTAAATGTTTGATAGTTTTACATTTTAAATTTATTTCTATGATTCATTTTGAGTTAAATTCTATAAGACATGAGGTTTAAGTCAAGGTTCATTATTTTTTTACTTGTGGATATTTCATTGCTTCAGCACCATTTGTTGAGACACCTGTTCTTCCTTCACTGAATTGGATTTGAATTTGTTTGTTAAAAATCAGTTAAGAAAATTTGTGTGGATTTTGTTTTTGGCCCTCTATTCTGTTCCATTGATTGTGTTTATTTCCTCACACTATTTTGATTACTGTAGCTATGTAGTAAACCTTAACATTGGGAAAAATAATCTGTCTTACTTTATTCTTCTTTGTGAAGATTGTTTTCTGTATTCTAGAGCTATTTCCTATACATTTTGGAATAAGCTTCTTATTCCACACTTCAATTATAACTGTCATGTTGAGCCATAAAAAAGTGTTTTCTATGTAGTAAGTGCTTAAATATTAACAGTTTCATATGATTTGACCCACACAGAATAATCAAATGGACCTTTAAAGTTCCAATTAGCTTATGGGGAAGGAACACCTATATTTATTATATGTGAATGGATGGCATAATATTCATAGCAAAAATGTAAGAGCTGGAGATAATCATATTTTGCTTTCATTTTGTCTCTCAAAGAGAATGTTCTATAAACTGCAAAGGGTAGAGCAAGCATGATTAAAGAAAAAAAAACTCAAAATATATTAATACCTAACTGCTTTAAGGGGTCCAAATGAATTAAAACGTGGTATACTGAAATAGTTTTCAGTGGCAGATATTCTTTGTGAAATGAAAATGGACAGGAAAAATGGAAATGACTCAGTGAGCAAGTAAAGGATAGATTCTAGAAACTATATATTGGTGAACACCTTTGACCTCAGCCAACATTTAGATAGGTTTATTCAATAGGTGGTTTGTGCACTTTTAGAAAAGAGTCGAATATAACCAACTTTATTGCCTCTTTCATCCGATCACTAAATACTATAAGGCAGCCATTTTTGAAACCTAATGTAGTATTTGCAGTCTTGAGCTGCATTCAGAGAAGAGTAGTTTTCTATGAAATAATCCGCTGTACTCTGTGCTGGTAAGACCACTGGAATATTTTGCTCAGTTCTTCCTAATGTAAACAGTTTAGATATTGATGAACTAGAGCATTCTCAGAAGACTGCAACCACAATAGTATTTATGTGAAGGAGGATTTTCTTGAGGGGACGACAATAAAGAGAAATATCTGTAAATAAAATGGCTGTGAGTAATGTAGAGGAAACCTCACATGTTGAGAGGTACGAATAATAACTCTTCAGCTATTTTGTGGGTTATCATGTGACACACCGATTTAACTTTTATATATATATTTATTTTAAAGATGTGGGGTACAATTTGGGATTAGGTCGTTGTATAGGTAAAGTTTGTATTTCACTTTGGTCCCCACTTTGCCTGGTTTGAGATCAGGTATCCTTATTGATAAAGTGTGCCTCCCCTCTCTGCCCCAAGCAGTTTCCCACTACTGCCAATCCCTTTCTTATAGTATTAATGACAATTGTTCAGGTTCCGCTTATGAGTGAGAACATGTGGTACTCAGTTCTTTGTTTCTGTGATAGATCACTGAGTATTATAGACTCTAGAGCCATCCAAGTTGCTGCAAAGTTTGTCATTTTGCCTTTCTTTGAGACTATGTAATATTACATCATGTATATGTACATTTTTTTTATCCAATCTACTTTCGATGGGCAGCACGGTGAGTTCCATATTTTTGGTATTGTGAATAATGCTGCAGTAAACATGCTTGTATTTTTTTCGTAGAGTGATTTGAGTTACTTCAGCTGTATTCTCAGAAGGGGGATTACTGGGCCATATGGAAGGTCAATTTTTAAATCTTTTAGGAGTCGCCACACTGTTTTCCACAGAGGTTGTATTAGTTTACACTCCTACCAACAGTGTATGTTATATATTTTTTAAAGATGAGGTGTCACTATGTTGCCTAGGCTGGAGTGTAGTGAATAGTTACAGGCACAGTCATGGCACACTGCAGTCTTTAATTCCTAGCCTCAGATGATTCTCCCACCTTAGCCTCCTGAGTAACTGGGACTACAGGTGTGTGCCACACTTTTTTCTTTTTTAATGTAGCTCCCAAGGGTAGAATCTGGACAACTCTCTGGAAATTACAGGGAGAGAGATTGAACTCCATTGAAGGTACAGTCTCCAAAGAATTAGGGCAGTTGAACAGATAAATTAACCATTCTTGAGAAAAAATAACCCTTCTTTTTGCTAAAAGTGTTGTGTTTTTTTGTTTTTGTTTTTGTTTTTTTTGGCAGAGACCTTCTACCAGATACAAAATAATTTTGAAGGGAGGTACTTTGGCCTAGCGTTGGTGGTACCCAATCTTGGCAGAGTGTCAGCATCATTGCAGAGCTTACCAGAACAATTACATTTTGAAAGCAGTATATGTTTTTGTTTTTTTTTAGTAGGAGCCTCACTCTGTTGCCCAGGCCACAGCCTTGACCTGCTGGGCTCAGGCGATCCTTCTGCCTCAGCCTTCCAAGTAGCTGGAACCATAGACGTGAACCACCACACTTAGCTAATTTTTTTCGTTTATTATAGAGACGAGGTCTTTTCAAGTTTCTCAGGCTGGTTTCTATTCCCTGAACTCAGGCAATCCTCTTGCCTCGGCCTCCCAAAGTGCTGAAATTATAGGCGTGAACCACTGCACCCAGCTGTATATGTTTTTATAGATTACTTTTCCCTCATTGAAATATCTTATTCATTCCTGAAATTGGGTAAGTGATACAAACTTTGCACAGTATAATATAAATTCCATAAGGACAGGGTTCTTAATTGACTTGTCTATAAGTTATAGTTTCAGGTTCTATCACAGTACTTTAGTTTATAGTAAGTGATCACCTAATATTACGTTTTAAAGCAAGCAAGCAAACAATAAG
The DNA here is from genome assembly GCF_000164805.1 of Carlito syrichta. Taxonomy (NCBI): domain Eukaryota; kingdom Metazoa; phylum Chordata; class Mammalia; order Primates; family Tarsiidae; genus Carlito; species Carlito syrichta. Next base: position 159,746 of record NW_007256040.1, read on the forward strand.
TTCACTGACACCTACCAGATTATTGGTCTCTATGACGTTATACATTTGTAAAATACATACAATAAGCCCATTATCTTATTCTTCCTTGAATATTGATCTATTATCAAGTTAGTTCATTTTCTCTTTTGTTAGAGAACAATTTAGAAGCTTATAGTACACAATTTTTAATAGAATAGGAATCCGAATAGAATATTTTGTATCTAAATACATTTTATACATATCTATATTTGACTAATTTATCTACTAGCTGAATTTTTCAGCATTGCTAAATACAAAGAAATATTTCTCTCAAAAGGAAAGTTTGTCAAATATTTTAAGACAAAACTGTCAAAGTGTTTTCAAGAATACTTGGAAACTGACCATAACCACCTTAGCTCCTTCAATAGAAATGAGTCACAACTATTGTGTACTATTTTTCAAAGGTTGCAAATTCTTAACAATAATGAGTGAAGAAGCAGGTATTGTTTTTTTCTGACTAAAATTATGTTTATTGATTGTCCTAGTTTAACCAGAGTTTTAGGAGCTGTATTGCCCTTTTATTTTTGTAATATAGTGAGGCTATATTTTGTAGTAAATAGAGCCTGGGATAACATTACTTAACTTTTATGGTGTTTTTGAAATAATTAAGAAATTAACCAAAGTAATTGATTATATATACTAAAACTTAGTCTATAATTCTGAAATATTGTAGATTTTAAAGGTTTAACAGTGGAAATACAATTATGTCATTGTAGTGAATGTATCAAACATAAGCCTTTTGTCATTTATTTGTGGCTATTTGTAATATTTAATGCTTCATTGTACTTTGTTATGGTGGAAGTTAAATTGCTCGTCCTTAAGCTGGATTATGCTTATAATACAAGTAAGAAGAGAAATGTTAGATTTTTTTAAAATGGCTGTTAACTGATGGCTAGAAAGAACATGATAGAAAACTTATGTTTAAGATAAAAATGTGTAAAATTTAAAAAATTTGCCCATAGCACAAAGTTGTTGTACTTGTTTCTCCTGTTTCTTTATAGTCTTTATTCATGTATGTATGCATATATTTACATAATTTAAATTATAATGTAAATATAATTTTGTGATTTATATATTTTGCTATGTAGTTCCTAAGTTTTTGCACACTGCTTTTTTGTTTGTTTGTTTTTTAAGACAGAGTCTCGTTTTATTACCCAGGGTGGAGTGCAGTGGTGTGATCATAAGTCACTGCAGCCTCAAACTCCTGGGCTTAAGCAATCCTCCTACCTCATCCTCCTAAGTAGCTGGCACTACAGGTGCATGCCACTACATCCAAGTATTTTTTTTTTAATTTTAGAAATGAAGTCTTGCTAATGTTTCCCAAGCTGTTCTTGAACTCCTGGGTTTAAACAGTCCTTTGACCTCAGCCTCCCAATGTGCTGGGATTACAGGCATGAGCCACTGCGCCCAGCCCCACAGGACCCCACACTGCTGGTTTTATACTTAATTATTGATTCCTATGTAATAGCCTATCATATTTCATAATTTAATTAATCATTCCTCTAATTATAAACTTTTAGTTTATTTTTAGTTCTTTGGTATTAATAAATAGCACTCCATTAAATAATTTGTGCATTTGTTTTTTGCTAATCAGTTGTATCCCTGGAATAGATTCCCAAGGTAGGGTAATGGATGTGCATGTTTTCATGAGTCTTGAAATGTATTGCCAAATTATTTATCAAATGGCCATATATGACAAGCCCACATGTAACAACTTCAATCATGTTGAAAAATTGAAAGCTTTTCCTCTAAGATTAGGAACAAGACAAGGATACCCCTCTTGCTCTATTCAATATACTACTGAAAGTCCTAGCCAGAGCAATTAAGCAAGAAAAAGACATAAAATGCATCCCTATAGTAAAGGAAGAAGTGATTTTTTTTCCTGTTTTCTGGTGACATCTTATATATAGAAAATCCTAAAAGTCCACCAAAAAGACTTGATATAAGTGATGAACAAATTCAGTATAGTTGCAGGTTACAAAATCATAATAATGAAAATCAGTAGTGTTTCTATATACTAACAACAAACTAGCCAAATGAATCAAGAAAACTATCCCACATAATATTATTTAAAAAGTTCTTGGAGTAAACTTAACGAATGAGAAGTGAAAGATTTGTAATAGTGAAAACTGTACAACACTGATGAAAGAAACTGATGAAAACACAAATAAATGGAAATATATCCTGTTTGTGGATTTGCTCTTTTTCTTTTTTAATCTCCTTCTCCTCCCCTTCTCAAACTTCATTTACTGTTTGTGTTTTTTGTTTTCTTCTATTGATGATGATTTTTAAAAAATATACTACAAGGAGTTATTTTTAACTGGGACTTTTTTGCTTTCTTTTCTCCCCAGGGGATATTTGACAATATCAGGAGATATTTCTATTTGTCACAACTTAGTGCTAGGAGGATGCTATTTGCATCTAGTGGATAGAAGTCAGGGATGCTAAAAAACATCCTACAGTGGACTACAACTTTCCACAATGAAGAATTTTCTAGACTAAATTATCAATGGTCCCAAGATGGAGACAACCTGCCTTAAAGGAACTTTTTTTTCTCCTCCATCTACCTGCGAAGTATAGACAGAACAAAGCAGAAGTAATGGTTGACGGTTTCAGGGAACTCAGAGCAGTAAAAATGTTTAACAGAAGGAAGATTACCAAATTCTGAAAGTTAGTGTGTCTTCTTTTCCTATCTTAGAGTTGTAGAGTTTTCTTGTTGAGATGGGGTGCAGCTGCCAAAAAAGAAATTCTCTTGCATAGTACTGATGCTTATGCATCTTCTACTGTTATTTCTTCAGCATCTTGCAGTATTACATAAATACTCAGATTTCTAATGTGTTCTTATTTATATTAAACATATTTTTTATTTTACTATTCTTTTTTTGGTTATTTCATCAGTTTAATGTGACCAGTGGATCTACCTTTGCCTGAAAAAAAAGATGTCATTACTCTATAAAATTGTGAGACATTGGAAGGTTTCATTATTTTGATTGTGGCATTTTTCTAATATTACTCATCTTGGTAGGACTCAGTTCTTGTTTTAATATTGCCTTGCTTGAACATAAAGCTGGTATCACTTGTACTGTATTTTCTATGCAGTGTAGTAAAATATCACCTTGCCTCAAGCTGACTTTGAAGTTACTGGAATTCTATGTTTTGTTTATGTATAGGGTGTGTTGTCAGTGTATAAAGGAAGAGGAAGAATTTTTCAGGACAAGTAGGTAGTTTATAAATATTTTTATGGGGATCAAGATCTCTTTTTTAAAAGTAATGTGACATCTAGGTGTTATTTGGAGGAAAATTTTGTAGACTTATGCTTTATTTTGGCTATTTTTTAAGAAAAATAAGAACAAGCAAGCAAACAAGAAAATATGAGGCAGAGTCTAAAATAATCTAATAGGAGATGAAGTCTCAAAAGTTCATTGATCTATAGAAGGAGAGCCTGTAGATTCCGAAACCAAGAAGGGGAGAACCCATAGACAAACCTAGACTGTTTGTTACTTAGAACCTATGTAGTATCATAGCTTTCCTTATCTTTTCACTATATTAGTCTCTTTTGTTACTGTTGAATTTTTGGTGTAGCCGTATATGGGGTGGTTAGATGTCAGGAGGTGGACAGCTGTTCATAAAATTCAGTATAATTTCATATATGTATACTTAGCCAAATATAATTTTTTCCAATTTTTAAAAATTCTATAGAAAGATTCACCTACATAGATACTTAAAGTGACAATGTCTTTCACTATAGTGTATGAAAGAAGACAAAATGAGAATGTGCTGGAGAAACCATAGTAAGCCAAGCAGAATATCAAATTCCTGGGATTTAATGGAAGAGTATTCTTTTTTGTGCTTTATTGTAGTCACCTTGAGTTCATAAAAGCATGAAAGGCATAAGGGAATTTAGACTTCTTACAGGATAGAATTGCTATGGTATATGTATGTACTTTGTTTTGTCGTAATATTATTGACTTAATTTCATGAAGTAGGTTTCACTTTAACACTAAAAAAAAAGTGAATCTCCTATATTATTTTTTTTCAGTGAATATCACCTCTGCCAGGCAATTAACGGGATGTAGTCGCTTCAGCCATATTTTCCCTTCATCTACTTACCAGCACATTAAGATGCATAAGAGAATTCTGGGGCACTTGTCATCTGTCTACTGTGTAGCATTTGACCGAAGTGGAAGAAGGATTTTTACAGTAAGTTTAAAATTTTTGATACTGTAGCATATAGAATTATAACAATTGAAGCTAGACTACTTGGCACTGTACTGTGCTTTGTAAGCATTTCATCCTTTTCAGACAAATGAGTGCAAGAAAAGATGAGAAAATATTTTTTCATTTTATGTAAGTAATTGGGTGAACAATAATGTGCACTATCTTTTGAGAAATTTAATTTAAAAAATCAAATATTCAGAAGGCCTTTTATTCTAGAGGTGATTAATTTATGTGAAGCAAGTGTACTGGATTTCATTTCATTCCATTTTAGTAAACTTTTATTAAATTGCATTTTCCATTTGTCAGCATATTTACTATCATTTTTGCTTAATTAATTATTAAATCACCCTTATGATGGAATTGTTGAACTATACAGTAATGTAGATTATAGTTTTGTATATCTTTCTTTGATTTTATGCTGTTTATGTTTTAAATTGGGTTTTTGTTAACAAGATCATATTGTATGATTTGAGTACAAAACTGTAGTGTACCAATATTTCCAGGAAAAGGCATATTAGTCTCATTACTTCAGTACCAAGTTAACATAGAAGTGGGGATTAATGGCACAATTTTCTTTTTATATTTGTATGCTACAACAAAGAAATGGTTTGTGTGCTGAGAAGTTATGACCTCTTAGAGTACATTACAGACTCTTCCATTAATGACTTTAGACTCTAAATGTGACATCTAAGTATTTGGATGTAATGAACATGATGAATATGATGAATACTATCTTTTAATAAACAGATATTAAATAACTTATTTATTTACCATATTAGAATATAATTGGGTTCTACTATTTTTAAAACTCTTTTGTAAAGGAAGTTTAACATGATTTTTTAAAATCATAGATTATTTTTAACAGCTAGCCTCATGTTTACTGAGAAATGCATGTAGACTTTAGATTAAATTTTGATTTATTTATAGTAAAAGATATTTAAGAAATTAAGCAAAAAGGCTGTCAGGCCTAAGGAAAGAAATAATGGTAGAAGTACTTAACGTCAAATCACTTAAAAAGTGACATTAAAAATATTTTAAGTTGTGAGGATTTATAGTGAGGAATTTTGAGGGGTATTTCATAAATGCCATTGTCAGTTTGGACAGTGCTTTGTTAATGCTTGGACATAATTTATATTTGCAACTGCATCTATATTATATAGAAAGAGGAGACTAAAGAGTAAAGGCTTAGAAGTAATTGAATAAAATCCTCCCTTTGTCTCTTTGGTTTTTTGCAAGAAGCTGATGAATTTCTACTTATTATAAATCTTCTATACTTTTGTATTACCATAGGGTTCAGATGACTGTTTGGTGAAAATTTGGGCTACAGATGATGGACGCCTCCTTGCTACACTTCGAGGGCACTCTGCTGAAATTTCTGACATGGCTGTTAACTATGAAAACACTCTGATTGCCGCAGGCAGCTGTGATAAGGTTGTAAGAGTATGGTGTCTTCGAACATGTGCACCGGTTGCAGTCCTTCAGGGACATTCAGCTTCTATTACTTCCATACAGGTAAGAAAAATGATAAGGTGTCTCTAACATATGTAATAAAGGTGAGAATTTGCTCATTTTTTGCTACATTTTACAAGTAATAGCACAAAGAATGGCAACAAAAAGTCTCGTAAGGGCTTTCCTCCTACTTTGCAGACAGGTATTTTTTTTTTTTTTTTTCTTCATTAATCAGTATTTTTTATTATGGTTTTGTGGGGTATAGTTAAGGGTTAGGTGTACAATGACGTTTCATTCAGGCACTGCAGACAGGTATTTTTTAAAGTTCTTTAAAGTTCTTGAAAAAAAATGGTGATTAAATTCTTCAAAAACAGATGTGAGACCTGTATCTCACTTGTATTTGTGAAGAAGGGAGAACACTTTTAAATGCCTTAAAAACGCACTAATACCTGTTAGTCAGAATATAAACAGGTTCTAACTTGCATTCTTTGTGTTAATGTTTAATGCAAGATGTTTGTCAGTCAGATTGAGTATGTGTATGTCTTTTTGTAGCTTAATGTTAAGGAAACTTTTATTCTGAGTTTTAGTGATTTCTTATTTCAATTTGATGTTTGACATTAAATACAAGTTTCTTCTCATATACTTTTCCATGTACTATTTTTATCAGAAGTTGGTAGTAAAAGTCCTGAATACATCAAAAGACTGTTTATTTAATAACTAAGCAAGTTTTTGGTGTGTGTTATTTACATTTAAATATATCATCTACTTAAAGAGAGCTAGCAAGAATTGGGTTCAATGTGTATTGGATTTGAAAATTTCATGTCAAAATTTTGATCAATTGAAATTATTTCATAGATTTTGATTTAGGAGATTGTGTTATCACTATCATATCTGACTGATTACTTCTGGAATTTAGAGATACTCTCATAATATTAAAAAAAAAATGACTATTTCATTATAGTAGTTCTACCTTATCTATAGTTTCACTTTCCGCAGTTTTAGTTATCTGCGGTCAACCATGGTTCAAAAGTAGGTGAGTATAGTACAGTAAGGTATCTTGAGAGTGAGACCACATTCACATAGCCTTTTTTTAGTAAGTTGTTATAATTGTTCTATTTTATTATTGTTGTTCATTAACCTCTTTTTTGTGCCTAATTTCTAAATTATGCTTTATCATAAGTATGCAGGTATAGGAAAAAACATAGTGTACAAGGGGGACCCAAAGAAACACGGAATTATGTTTTGGAGGGCGGGCCCCTTGTACAGGCTTCACCAGCGAGGTAAATGTTCTTGGAACCCATTGACATCAGCATACCAGCCAGCATTGTTGTGAGAGGCTGCATTTGACTTAAGTGAATTTTTTGGGGAGATTTCTTTCAACATGTTTGCCCGTTTCATGATGGGTGATTTACCAGCTCACCTGCCCACACCCGTTCAGCCACTTGTGACCAAAAATGACATTACCGCCATGCCTCATTCTCCCTATTCACCCAATCTCATCCCAATTGACTATTTTTTGTTTCCTTGGATTAAAAAAAAATCCTCAAAGGAAAATATTTTGCCAGTGTGGAAGAAGTGAAACAGAAATGGCAGAAGCACTAAAAAGCATCAAAATTGAGTAGTTCAAAAACTGTTCTGAGCAGTGGAAAAAGAGTCTTGTTAGGTCTATTGCATCAATGGAGAGTTCTTTGAAGGCGACTGAAGCTTAAACATGCAAGACTAAATATACAATTTTTTATAAATAAATTATATGTTTGGAGGTCCCCCCTTCATACATAGGGATTGGTACTATCTAAGATTTCAGAAATTCACTGATGGTCTTGAAATGTAGCCCCTGCAGATAAGGAGGGACTACTGAAGGGACCAGAGTATCATAAACTACTGAAAAATGTTCATGGTACTGTTTGGCTCGTTTTCTTTTTTTCATGGTTAAATTTGCTGTGGTTTTTTTCTCATTCTTTTACATTTTGGAATGCCCTGGGAATCTGTGGAACTCTTTGTCTATCACAGTCTTTCCCTTAGTGATCTCTTGGCTTTGACTTTTATCTGTAGAATGATGACTCACACACTTGTGTTTCCATCTTGGATCTATCTCTCAGTTCCATACTTATTTATTCAGCTTCCTTCTTGGCATCATTACGTGAATGTTTACTAGGCACCTCAGACTTAATATTCAAAACTGAACTCATTTTTCTTCCTCAGATCTATTCCTCCCAAAGTTTCCTCATCCAAATAAATGGCAGTTTCCTGTTTTCACTTGCTCAGAGTGGTCATCCCTAACTTTTGTCTTTCTCTTATCCTCAACATTTACCTAGTCAGCAAATCATGTTGGTTGTATCCTCAAAATACAAACAGAATCTAATACAATCTTATAACCTCCATCATTACTATCCCATTTTAAGCCACTATCATCTGTGGCCTAGATTATTGAAATAGACTTTTTTTTTTTTGAGTCAGAGTCTCATTCTGTCGCCCAGGCTGGAGTGCAGTGGCACGTTCACAGCCACCCCAGCGTTGACCTGCTGGGCTTAGGTGATCCTTCCACCTCAGCCTTCCAAGTAGCTGGAACTACAGGTATGCGCTATCACACCCTGCTAATTTTGTGATATATTGTAGAGATGAGGTCTCACCAAGTTACCCAGGCTGGTCTCGAACCCGTGGCCTTGGCCTCCCATAGTGCTAGGATTACATACTTGAGCCCCTGTGCCCAGCCAAAATAGACTTCTAACTGATCTTCCTGCATCTTCCATTTCCTTTCCCCTGCTTCAGTTTACCCTCTGTACAGCAACCAGAGTGATTTTAAAATGGATGTTAAGTCATGTTACTGACGCTCAAAACCCTCAATGCCGTCCATTTTCAGAGTAAAAGTTGAAGTCATTACAATGATCCACAGTGTCCTGTATTCCTTCTTGTTCTTTTTGATATCATCTCCTAGTATTTGTTTCTATATCTTATTCTGCTTTAGCTGCTGGCCTCATTGCTTCTTGAACACCCTAGCTATGTTCCTGCCTTTGTGTTTGGTATTTTCATTCATATATTTTTTTCTCACTTTCTAAGTTAATTGTGCAAGTGTCATCTACTCAAGGAAACCTTCTCTGACCACCTTACCACTTTTTCTAAAATTGTGAACACCCCATCCCACCAATCAACTCTGTATCTTTCCTTTTTTGTTTTTGCCCATGGTGTAGTGATCATTTGGTATTCTGTGCACATTCTTTATTTTTTATGTATTGACTGTCTCTATAAACATCATGGTATATTCTATTTTCTTTTCTGTTTTTAACAATTGAGATAAAATGGCATCATGATAGTGGTTACCTCTGAATGGTGGAATTAAAGTTGTTCTTATCCTGATATTTCTATATTTCCTATACCTTCTACAAGTGTGATGGCCAAATAAAAAAATAAGTGTTTTTTAAGCAATCCCTAACATGATTTTTTATTTATAAGCAATACGGTTGAGGTGCATTAATGGATCAGTTCCCCTTTGTGATTGATTAAGCACTTTAAATGTGATGGGGATAAAAAATTCAGTGTTTTGTTCAAACTTAAGTCATAGTATTTCATAGTTAATTGTCTTATTCCTGTAGATCACAGATCAGCAAGTTTTTAGACCAGATAATACATATTTAGGATTTGCAGATTGTACAGTTTCTATCACAACTACTCAACTCTGCTCTTATAGTGCAAAAACAGCCGTAGACGGCGTAAGATGAATGTTTCAATAAAACCTTATTTACAGAAACAGGCAGGAAACTGGATTTGGTGTATGAGCCGTAATTTGTTGACTCCTGCAATAGATTGTGGATTAAGCTTCCTGATGGAAGCATCTCAATCTCAGAAATGAAAATGCATAATGTGAAATGTAAAAAGAAAAAGAAAATACAGTTGGCCCTTTGTATTTGAGGGTTCTTCATCCATGGATTCAACCTACCATGGCTTGAAAATATTTGAAAAGATATATATATATTGGTACTGAACATGTACAGACTTTTTTCTTGGCATTCTCTAAACAATGTAGTATAACAACTGTTTACATTGTATTAGGTATACTATTTAATCTAGAGATGATGTAAAGTGTATGGGATGATGTGCAGAGGTTATATGCAAATATGACACATTTTGTATCAGGGATCTGAGAATCTGCTAATGTTGGTGTCTGCAAGAGTTTTGGACCCAGTCCCCCCATGGATACTGAGGGGGGACTGTATAGGCATGTCAGCTGAGTCCTGGTTTCTTTACTGTATCTCAGTTATTAATGGATAATATTAATTGATAATTTGTGTTTGAATTCAACTCTATGTAGTCTTTAGAGCTTTTGTACTTCCAAAGAAACAAAGTAAATGACTTCTAATATTTATAATTATCATTTTTATTTTTATTTAATTTCAAAATGTTTTCAAGTCCTATACATCCTGATACTTAATCATCATCTCAATGGAAATTGTTCGTTGTCTTAATTTGGGATTTTTAAAAACTCATAGGCATGTGAGAGACCCTTATCTGGTTTTCAGCTTTTCCTGTGTCCCAGGTGTAAGGAGCCCAGTGACTCTTCCCTTCTGTGTGATTCTTTACTAGGATATGTAAAATACTTAGAGTAAGAGCTTGAGCAGCCTACAGAATCAAAGTCATAGTCTATCTGGTATATCAGTAGTTCCTTAAATTAGCAACTTAATTATATTTTTTCTTGGTCTGTCTTTTCCACAATGATACAATATTAATAAAGATTTGACCTATTTTACATTATCCATGAGAACAAGTGGCTTATATCTAAAAAGGACAAAATTAATATACTTCAAAGTTGGACTTTAAAGTAAAATATTAAAGTCAAAATACTTAGATAACAATTTCCTAATTATCATTTTTAGATTTTTTTCTGATGCTTTACTCAAATAAACTAGAAAAATTCCACAACTGTTACTATATAAGCGTGTATATATATGTATATATATATCATTTGTAATGGTTTAGATAGTAATGAGTTTATTCTTCATTGAAAGTGATTAAAAATATTAATCTTGTAGTGTGATGTTAAATAATTTAAAAATTATTTTTAAAACTAAAATATTTCAAATTCAGTTACTGACTTTTTCTACAATTTTTGATATTTTATTTTTTTACAAAGTATTTATAAACTTAGGAAATTTAAGTCTTTTGAAACTGAAATGTATATGTGAATATGTTTATTAAATTCATGATAATTTTAAAACATGCTGGGTTTGGAGTTAGGTTGAACATGAAAGCTTTCTATTTGAATCAGAATTTTTTTTTTTTAAGTTTTGTCCATCAACTAAAGGCACAACCCGATACCTCACTTCTACTGGTGCTGATGGAACAATCTGTTTCTGGCAGTGGCATGTAAAAACAATGAAGTTTAGGTAAGTTTAGAAGTAGTTTCAAAGTTTTGTGAAAAATCAAGCATGTTTGTTTTTACTTATTAACTTGATTCTTAGTCCATGTATTTAAATATATATATTTATATGTGTGCATACATATCTATACCTACTTCAGTTGGTTGTTAGAGATTTTAGAATAAAATGATTTATTATATTAAGGTTGAAAGACTCATTCATACAAAAAACTTTGGTAGAGAGTTTTATTTGTTTTCTTTCTTTGGTAAGAATACTTCTCATAATGATAGTAGTACAATGATAATATGTTGGTAAGTCCTTGGTAATAGTGATATCATGAATTGTATTTGCAAGGTTAAATGCTTTTTTAACTTGAATGATGGGAATAGTACTTATTGACCACTATCCTTTATTTTTTCCTATAATATCGATGACAAATCCATCAGTATCCAGTAGTGTGTGAACACTCTTGCTCATTAGATGAACATGATGAAAAACAAAATATCTTACTTTTCTCTTTAGAGATCGCCCAGTGAAATTTACTGAGAGATCTAGACCTGGAGTTCAGATATCTTGTTCATCTTTCAGTTCTGGTATGTGGAAAAATGGAATGTTCTGAGTACCTAGAATATTAAATGATCCAGTTATAAAAGTAGATTTTTTCATTTTATGAAGAAAAAAATATATATGTTTGCATGTTAATGGAAGCATATAACAAATGTGAACCATATGTTAGATAAAACTTTTGGTCCTAATTAACATGTAATCGTGGTTGTGGTTTTTTTTTTCTTATTCACAATTTAATACATTCTTACATAATGCTGATTTTGCTTGGTAAAAAACAAACAGATCCCTACTCAAAATACCCAATTACAAAAAAGTATTATGCCCTCCTTAAAATCAACACAAAAATCCTGCTCTGACTTTACAGAAAACATGTACTGTAACTAAATACAGAAGACGCTTTTATAGTATATAAAAAGCACTTTTTCTACTGATAAGATTCCTGTATTAGTTAACCTTTTTTTCTTAATCTTTTATATTTTGTTGTAGACTATACATAACAAAATTTATTATTTCAGTCGTTTTTAAATGTACAGTTCTGTGGCATTAAGTATATTCACGTTATTCTGCATCCATTACCGCCATCCTTCTTTAGAACTTTTTCATCATCCCCAAAGCAGTTGACCCTTTACACTCAAGTGCTATAACCATTATAAAAATAATTGTAGATACAAGTTGACTTATAAATAATTTTGATTTTTTTACATCAAATATAAATAAATGAATTCTTAAAGGCTATGTTCTTTAATGTTTATGATTCATAGGCCTGTATTTAGTGTATAGTTGGTAGATTTTGTGGGATGGATGATAGAGTTGGCTTTAATGTTTATCTTGTTTTTCTTGAATTTTACTTTTTCTCTGAAATATTAGTGTGTCTTCTATAGTTAAAAGACAATCTTGTGTTTCTTGAAGCCTTTTTACTACTATAAGGTACCATATAACTGAGGAAGCAATAAGAGGGTTTTTTAAGTTCCTTGTTACTATGTTTGTTGTTGTTGTTTTTTTTCTTTTTAATCTTCCCAGGTGGTATGTTCATTACAACAGGTAGCACTGACCATGTGATTAGAATATATTATTTGGGTTCTGAGATCCCTGAGAAAATTGCTGAATTAGAGTCACATACGGTAAGAACAAAATTAGAAGCTTAAATATATTCCTTTATTTTTTAACATACCTGGAAAATTGGTTTCATTTCTTCTTGTCTGATCTGTACCATACTTTAATGTAGATTCATACTAAAACCTTTATGGCAAAGTGTCTCTTTAGTAATGGTTTTAAGTGTGAAATTCTGGATTTAATATTGTGGTATTTAACAAAATTTCTATTTGACTATATGAAAAAATGTATAAAAGTATATAGATGTTTTACCTATGAATACACACTCATACTATAGTAATAGTTTGTGAAAATCCTCTTCTTTTTAAAAAGATATTTATTTATTTATTTGAGCTCACCACCATGCCCGGCTAATGTTATGATTTATTGTAGAAATGAGGTCTTGCCAAGTTGCCCAGGCTGGTCTCGAACCTGAGAGCTCAGACAATCCCCTCACCTTGGCCTCCCTAAATGCTGGGATTATAGGTGTGAGCCACCACTCCTAGCTGAAAATCTTTTTTCTTGCATGCTTATTTTTTTATTTATATAAGCTGTTTGTTACTTAAAATTTGCACACTTAATAGAAAGACATATTAATTATATTAAGTATGTCTTACATACAGGGAACAGGTGTATGCCTGAGGTGAAACCATTGGTGACTGGCACTTGTCCTCTCAGTCTATTCCTGTTTCTCTGTGGCTTTTTCAGAAAGATTTGAGTCACTATTGTTTAGTTATATCTCTGTGCACTTTTCATATGTCTTTTTCTCCTCTTTCTTCCCTTTCTTCTTTAGATAATTGTATACTGTGGAATATGGGAATTTTTCTGTTACATCACACGTGCCTCATTGTCAAAGCTGTATAGTCAGCAATTGAAAGCACTCAGCTTTGCAAGTCTTAATGTTTTTATTACTACCAATACCTCATTTAGAATAATATTAGTGCATGTCACTAAAACACACAATTTCCCTGAAAGGTGACTTTTATAAAAATATGCTTTACAAGTTGCAGAATTCGTAGTATTCCTGAAATTTACAGTAAAATAGACCCCTGTTAAATCTTTCTCATGGAGATTTTGGAAGCAGTCTCCTGCTTTTTGTTCTGTCATACAGACATAATTAGACATTCTTCTTATGAGGACTTACTAAACCCAGCTGCACTGTTATCTTGATGTTACTTATTTCTAGATACTAAAATCTTGGGGATATTAAACTGTGAGAGAGAAAAACTTAATAAAGATTTAAAAGTCTCAATGTGAAACCATTGAATTGGATAAATCCATTTATGCTAGAGCATGCCAAAAAGGCATCTTTGTAGTTCCTACTGAATTAAGGTGTGTATACAAGTACAGTCAAGTTTATTGAGAGCTGAGAGAGGAGGAAATAAAGGAATAGGAAATTATTGAGGGGGAAAAGATGAAGAAAAAGTGCTTTTTTTGGGGGGGAGGGGTTGGAATCTTACTCTGTCACCCAGACTCTGGAGTGCAGTGGCATGCTCACAGCCACCACAATCTCAATCTGCTGGGTTCAGGCAATCCTTCCGCCTCAGCCTTCCAAGTACACGCCACCATGCCCAGCTAATTTTTTGATTATTGTAGAGATGAGGTCTCGCCAAATTGCCCAGGCTGGTCTCGAACCTGTGGGCTCAGGCGATCCTCAGCCTCCCAAAGTGCTATGATTATAGGCGTGAGCCATCGCACCCAGCCTAGAAAAAGTGATTTAATAGAGTTTTATTTGCAGTGAACCAGGTAAGAAGAAAAGTTGGAAAAAGTAAATTCCCTGTTTGAATCAGTGGCAGCTGTTAATCACTAAACAATAAAATGTTACTTCAGAACATCTAAAACCAGTTAATGCAATGAAAAATAATTAAATATAAAGTTATTTAGTATCAACTTTTTATTAAAAGTTAAGTTCAAATGCAATTCAGTAGTTGAGTAGTTTGTGAAAAATGTATATAACATTTGAGGGTGTGTTTTGGCTTTACTATCAAGAAATAAAGTGAAGGAAATTGCAAATTTTGGCTTAAACTTTCATTTTGTCATCACTACTATACATACTATATTTTTGAAAGTATGGGTTAATCATTCTAAAAGATTTGAAAAGCAGTTACCTAAGTTTATAGTACCTGTCAGATGAATTCATTGTAAAATAATTTTAAAAACCATGTGGAAACAGGAAATGATTGTTTTTTTCTGAAATTACTAAAATTAAGTAGAAAACTTAATGCAACTACTGTTCAATCAGTTAATTAAAGGTAGTGTCTTAGATTAGTATGCTTTCTTATTATGGGGGACATTATAAACCTATTCAGAACTGTCTCTTGAAATACCGTTTATAATTAGGCTTGCTTATGTTTGGTTTGTTTTAAATTACTGCCAATGAGATTCCTCATTAGTTAATACTTTTTTGTTTCAGGCTTCTTTAAATTTTTTTAGGAAATTGTAAGTTTTCTAACCTCTAATTTTAAAAACTACTTAATAATGGTTTTGCATGTGAATATGAGGGGAAGAGCCCTTTATTCATTTTATATGTAAGTTCGTTTTAACTAAAAATCTGTTGTTTTATATCTTAGGATAAAGTTGTTGCTGTTCAGTTCTGTAACAATGGAGACAGGTAATTATGTAGTACATATTTGTGTTAAAAGTTATTTAACATGTTTTACTACTATTCCCTAAGAAGCAGCTACCTCTACTATAGATATCTTGACTTCTGTCCAGTCACTTAACTTCAAAGTCCTTGTCTGTCTTTGATGATATCCCTACCGATCACTTCCAAAATCTCATCTAAGTAGTAAACATAGTCTATCAGTCCTTCTTTTCTGGTTGCTTTCTCTTTTTGTTTATTTGCTCTTACCATTTCTGTTAACCCACATCTTAGTCAAGAATTCCATAATTTGACCTATCTCTTCCAAGATAAGAGTTGTTCCGTTCAGAAATCATTACTATTTCCTCCTCTCTGCCTATGGAATAGAATTCAAATGTCTTAGTCTGGCATTCAGTGCTCTCTACTTCTTGACTTAGACCTACATTCTTTTTTCATTTCTCATTCTCCATGTGAATGCTTAGATTCATCTTAATGTATGTACTCATTGTTCCTGTCGCATCCCTTGAATATTATCCCATTCATCCCTTTGCTTATACTTTTTCTCACATCATTCCTACCTCAGAAATGCCTTTCCTTCCCTGCCTTCCTCTAACCTCTTTTTCTTCCTCTGTTTTTTATCTCTCCCTTCCCCTCTTTCTCTTTTCCTCTCTTCTTCCTTTCCCTCCATTTTCTTTCTCTTCTAAGTTTTATCTCCAGCTTTTAGCTTTCTTGACTTACTCTGAACATCTGTATTGCTTATTATCTCTACTACTCATGTAGTACATATTCCCTACATCTGTAAACTCAGAAATTATATCAAGATATCCATGCACTCTCTAAAATGTCTAATCATAAAAAGGTGATGGCAAAAAAGGCCCTGACCTAAAAGTTTACCTGTAATACTAGATTTAAAATAAATTCATATCCAATACACGTTGAGTATCCCTTATCTGAAATACTTGTGACCAGAAGAATTTTGGATTTTGTATATTTTTGGATTTCGGAATATTTGTATAAATGTAATGAGAGATCTTTCGGGATGGAATCCAAGTGTAAACATGATATTTATTTGTTTCATATATACCGTGTACCTTTATCCTGAAAGTAATATTGTATAATATTTTATTAATTTTGTGCATGAAACAAAGTTTTGATTGTGACTCATCACATGAGGTAAGATGTGGAATTTTTGCCTTATGGCATCATGTCAGTGCTCAGTAATTTTCAGATTTTGGAGCAGTTCAGATTTAAGGTTTTTGGATTACGGGTGCTCAACCTGTATGTCTATAAGGAATTCATGTGGGTGAGTATTTTTTTTAAAAAAACTTGTGGACAGTGGATGATTGCAGTGATGGATTTGTTCACTTTGTTAAATGCTACAGTCTACAAGAGTGAAGTTTTTATTGGAGTAAAAAACCTTCAAATGCATTTTAAGATTGATTTAACTGCACTTACTGAGTTGTATACCTGAAAGTTTGTACAGCTGCCATTATTTTATGTTAGAAGAATCTAAATGTTTGTTTTTCAACCTTTTTCCTTTAAGGATAAGCACGTTATTGTGTCTTGATTATTTATGTGGCCAATGAAGACATCATAACATGTCCAATTTTACTAATAATCAAAGAAATGGTAAATTGAAATAATAGTAACATGTTTTTTCTTTCAGAATGGCCAGACAATGAAAAATGATAATAATATTGCCACAGGTTTTGTGAAAATAGCCACTCCCACAACTTTTAATGAGATTGTAAATTGTTAAAAAAAAAACTTTTCAGGGAAACAGTTTGGAAGTATGTGTCAAAATCTTTAAAAATATGTCTACTCTTTGACTCAGCAAAGATATGTATAAGGTTGTACAAAGATATATGTAGAGATGCCCATCACAGCATTATTTATAGTGGTAAAGACTGGATATAATATAAATATTGATCATCAGAGGATTATTAAATAAAATTTGATAGATTCATATATAGTTGAACACTTATTAAAAGTGATGGTAGTAGCCGGGCTCGGTGTCTCAGCCTGTAATCCCGCGCCTTTGGGAGGCTGAGGTGAGTGGATTGCCCTCGCCCGCGGGTTCGAGACCCGCCTGGGCAGTGAGACCTCATCTCTACAATAAATCAAAAACTCAGCTGGGCGTGGTGGCGCATGCCTGCAATTCCAGCTACTCGGAAGGCTGAGGTGGAAGGATTGCTGGAGCCCAGCAGGTCGAGGCTGCGGTGGCTGGGAGCAGCCACTGCACTCCAGTCTGGGCAACCGAGGGAAACTCCAACTCAAAAAAAAAAACAAGTGATGGTAGTTTTTTACTTGTAAACTTAGAAATAAATCTGCAAAATACAGTTAAACTAGGGAAAAACATTATATGTAGTGCAATTCTGTTTCCTGTAGGGGAAAACATGTAAGTATATATGTCTGTATTTAATAACTTCTGAACAAATAGAAACTAAAGTGTTAACAGTAACAGAATTATGAGTGATGTATTATTTTTTAATAGCATCTTTATTGAAATATAATTCACATAACATAAAATTCATTGGCTTTTAGTATATTCATGGGGTTGTACAAGCATCACTACAGTCAACTGCATTTTCATCACCCCAGAAAGAAAGCCCATACCTGTTAGCTGTCAACCTCCAATTCTCCTATCCCTCCATCCGCAGCTTTGGAAAATCATTAGTCTACTTTTTTGTCTTATGGATTTGCCTATTCAGGACTCATTCGTGTTGCTGCATATATTGTTATCGCCTTCCTTTTTATTGCTGAATAATATCCCATTGTATGAATATATCACATTTTGTTTATTCATTTATCCATTGATGGACATTTGCATTGTTTTCATTTTTTGCCTTATTGTGAACAATGCTGTCGTGAATATTCATATACACATTTTTATGTGGACTTATGTTTTCATTTCTTTTGGATGTGTACCTGGGAGTAGAATTGCTGGGTCAAATGGTAACTCTGTGTTTAGCATTTTGAGGAACTGCCAAATTGCTTTCCAAAGTGACTGTACCATTTTACATTTCTTCCAGTAGTGTATAAGAGTGAATATATTGCTTTTATAATCAGAAAAAAAAAGGTGATTTCTATTTTGGGGAAAATTATCAAGACTATTTTACCTCTTTCTTTTTAGTCTAAGATTTGTCAGTGGAAGTAGAGATGGAACAGCAAGAATTTGGCAATACCAGCAACAAGAATGGAAGAGTATAGTACTAGATATGGCCACTAAAATGACTGGGTAAGAATGTATGATATTTCAGTGGTTCTCATTTGGCATATTATATTTTACATTGAACTGTATTTACTAAAAAGCATAATTTTTTTCTATTAATTGTGTGAAGTTAATTGGTAGACATGAGGTTTGCATTTGTATTCAGTCTCTAAGCAAATTGCTTTTGCTACTCTTGATTGGCAGACTTGCTGATAAGAGCATTGCTGATTCATTTGAAATTTTGATCTGTTGTGACACAAACATCTCTGCTCTACTGATACTCATAGCATAATTTTTTGCCTTAGTTTCCTATAGGTTATTTTTTGATATCTATTTGTATTGCCTTCTACCTTGAGTGTTGTCCCTATTAAATGTCATCATATGTTTAACCTCTTTTCTCTAATTTACTAAGGTTACTTGTATAATATTTCATATGGTTACCATTTCTACTCAGCATTATACGTACACTTAATCAGCATTCTATTATATCATCTTCACTCTTGGTTAGAAGATATATAATTACTTCTTTGGAACACTACAGTTTCTTTAGAGCGTGGTGCTGAAATTAATTATCTTTTCATTAATTGCAATATAGGACCGACTTTGTCGTCATAGCTGGCTATTTATAATGTCATATTCAATTAAATAAAAAGTAACTGAATTTTCTGTTACATGTTTTTATATTTTCTGATAAACAACATAATCTTGTATTATTTTTTAAGGTATTTATACCTTACTTTCTGGTTTCACTATTTTTGTTCCCTAGTAACTATTTAACTAACAAGTTTTTGTTATTTTTTGGTCTTTTTTTCTTCCTGAAATAAGCTAATGCATATTGTCCTAATCAGATACATTTAATTTTTTTTTCCACAAATACTAAAAGGTGTAGTTTAGGATTTTTTCATGTAAACAGTTGCGTTCTCCTGGAGAAATTTTGTCATAATTTGCTATTTTATATGCACCTTTGCTAAAAATGTATAAGGTATAAATACAGCAAATCATTTCTTTTAGGAATAATTTGTCATCTGGAGAAGATAAGGTCACTAAACTTAAGGTCACTATGGTGGCCTGGGATCGCTATGACACCACTGTTATTACTGCAGTGAACAATTTTCTTTTGAAAGTATGGAATTCTATCACAGGGCAGCTTCTTCATACTTTATCTGTAAGTATTTTAGACTGATTAAAATGGTCTCCTAGAATAATGCAGAAGCATAATTCTAGGAGACAGGAAATTGAAATTCTAGTTTACTTTCTATGATTTATTAGCCCTTGAAAAAGTAATTTTCTGAGAGGTCACTGTTGGCATGTCTGCAAAATAGGAATGACACATGCATGAAATCTTTTCACTATCCTTTCTACGTCCAATAGTTATTTATCTATTATGTTATAGTATCCAATCAAGAATATATAAGTGATTTTATTGTTAGCAGGGGTTGAAATTTATCATTGTTATTGTTTTGGAGGTAGAACTTTTTTTATTTTGACTATAGTATCCAGTATATTCTACCTTCAGTGACTAGTTTATGCAAGAAATAGAGGTAAGATCCTGGGCACAGTGCCTCATGCCTGTAATCCCAGCACTTTGGGAGGCTGAGGTGAGTGGATTTGCCTGAGCCCGTGGGTTCGAGACCCGCCTGGGCAACTTGGCGAGACCTCATCTCTACAATAAATAAAAGAATTAGCCGGGCGTGGTAGCTCATGCCTGTAGTTCCAGCTACTTGGAAGGCTGAGGCTGAAAGATTGCCGGAGCTCAGCAGGTCGAGGCTGCGGTGGCCGGGAGCATGCCACTGCACTCCAGTCTGGGCTACAGAGTGAGACTCCAACTCAAAATATATATATATATATTTGTCATAGTAAAATGCTGCAATATTTGTGGTTTGAAAAATTGATAGGATCAATAGCAGAAATCACATGGTGGTATTTATGTTTGTGAGTTTGTTGTAATATTGGTTGACTTCAAATTAAATTAAATTTATAAGCCTTATTTATTGTCTGCTTTAATGATCAATTTATATGCATTTTAAACAGAAAAGGCCAAGTGATAGCTGTATAGCTTACACAGTAGTAAGTGATAGGGTTCAGACAAGAAATCAATTCTTGTGATTCAACTCAGTTTTCTTTGTAGTATAAAATGGTGTCATCCTGACTTGACTCCTATGTTTGATAATCTTAGTCTAAGGCCTCTGAGATATCTAGAAATTTGTTAAAATTTGGAAGTATTTCTAGTGTATCTTTTATGTACCTCCAAAGTCCTCTTTCCTAAATAAAATACTAACACTATATTAGTGGAATTTTAGAGTCTTCCTTTTTTCTGTTAAGCCAGTGATTGATTACCTCATTCTAACTTTCCCTGTTCTCTGTTACAGTTTCTGTTAATATGTCTGGAAAAACCTGTATTAGCTTGACGCTTGCTTAGGAAATGTTTTTTTTTCTTTTATAATAGCACAGTCCAATAGAAATACAATGTAAGCCACATATGTGACACTAATTTTTCTAGTAGCTACAATAAAATGTAACAGGCAAAACTAATATTAATAATATATTTTCTTTAGGCCAACATAATCCAAAATACTAGCATTTCAACATGTAATTAATATAAAATTATTAATGAAAATATAACTTTTTTTCATGTTAAATCTTTGAAATCTATTATGTATTTTACACTTACAAGACATCTCAATTCGGATTAGCCACATTTCAAATACTTAATAGCCACATGTGACTAGCAGCTACAGTATTAGAAAGTATAGGTTTATATCTCTTCAATTACAATTTCAAAAGCCTTTTGGTAGCCACCAATTTTATAGATCTATGTAAAATTCTGTCTTAATAAGTGCCTTAATTTAGAATCTGTTTAGTGGCACTCTTCCCATGGCTTGATCATCTGATTTCAGTAAATTAAATTTTACTGAAGACATTTTAGAACAGATTGTTTTTAGTCCTTGTAACAGTCAAATCTACTTAGTTTTTGTATGGTACTTGTATTTTGGTTCTAACAATTTATATATCAGGGTCTTAGTGGGATATAGAGTCCTTCTTTTCAGCAAATGCTTTTTGAGCATCAACTGTGTGCTAGAAACTGGGTTAGGTGTTAGAAATAAATGGTAAATTAACCAGAGTCATGTCCTGCTGGAGTTTGCAGCCTGGCAAACTTACTGTTGTGATGGTTTTCATTGTAGTGTGATTTTACCTACTCATCTTAACACTCTACATTTTAAGCCGGTCTGCAGTTATTTTTTATAAAATAAGCTGCATTTTTGTTCACAATGGTAATATGGTAGAGTACTCTATTATTTTATTCTACTAATACCATGATGAGATACAGTGCACGTTTGAGATTTGCAGTGTATGATCATTTTTAGAAACTCCAGATGTATAATGTACTGGCATGTTCCTAAGTAAAGTGTAGCTTCATGATGTTCTTCTATGCTTCTCAAAGACTTGGAGCTCATTGTAATCAAATACTCTCTAGTCAGGAATTAAGTCTCAAAAAAAAAATCAGCAATCATCTTAAAGCAGGTGTCTGCAAACTTTCTTTAAGAGGACAGATAGTAAATATTTTAGATCTTGTACATACAGTTTCTGTTGCAGTTCTTTGTTTTTTTGTTTTATTTTGTTTTGTGTTTTTCACAAGCTCTTAGAAATGTAAAACCCATTCTTAGTTCATGGCTATGTGTACAACCACATCTGGGAGCCATATTTAGCCTGCAAGTTCCTGATATAAGGTCTCTGTATGCTGATATATACATATAACATATAACATAAAGGATTGGTTTTCAACTTACTTTTTTAGCAGCAACTCTGTTTTTTAGATAACATCTTAAGTGGAACCCCCAAGTATAAAGTAAATATATAGCCAGTATGCTTTGTCCTTTGAATGTTTCATGAGGCCTACCAAAATACAATTTGAATACCAGTGATAGAGTGCTGGATAAAGCACAATGAAAGTTTGTCTGTTATCACTATGGCAGAATTGGGTTTAATGAAATATTCTACTTGTCACATTTTATGTGACCTTTGAAGTAGCAGAATCCTAGTGTCCAAAATTAAACTTCAAGGGCCTGGTTAATGAAATGTAATTGTTTGGATTGTCTTTATTTTAAAAACACTTCTGGGTCTTTTGTCTATTAAATACTTTATAAAATCAGCAGTTATACATAATAAGGAACTCTGAACTATGTTATTCATATAGTGTTCAAAGAGTGAATGCTGTTAAATTAGTGTGCATTAATTCATCTGAACCAGATTGATAGCACTCCTGAGACCTTTTGACCAAACAAAGAAGATACTCAGTGTTGCTTTTTATTTTTAATATTGATTTTTATCATAGGGACATGATGATGAAGTATTTGTTTTGGAAGCACATCCATTTGATCAAAGGATCATACTTTCAGCGGGTCATGATGGGAACATTTTTATTTGGGACCTTGATCGAGGTACCAAAATTCGGAATTACTTTAACATGGTAAGGGAAATCTGTGTTCATTAAAACACGGATTAAAACTGACTTCTCTTATATGATAACTTGGTAATTAAAGTATACCTACTGCAAAGGAACCTCTTTTCATGTGTGTTTAAGTTGGTAAGATAATTCAGAGAATAACTTAAGACCTGAGAATTGGGCTTTTCAGGGAGGTGCTGCTATCCTAGGTGTTAGCATTTTCTAAAATCTGGTCCCCAGCTCTAAACTTTCAAAACTAAAATTTATTATGCTTTGGAGCTGACATGTACCCAAATCACAAAAAGCTTAATGTTTAAACTCAAATCTTAATGTATAAATTACAACGGTGACTGTAATACTTGTTCTGGTAAACCCCATAAGACTTAGTAATCGAAAAGTTGATTGGCAAACATGAATTTGGAAATAAAGATATTCCTAAGGTATATTTCATGCAAACCATAGAAAAATCTAGTAGCTAGTTCTTTTCTCAGGAGAACACCCACTTGTGGTGATTTGGATACATATATTCTCTATTTTTAGTGTTCCTTTAAGTATAGTTTTGACTAAACATTTCTAAGTTCTTAGTTGACTTTTGATAGTACTTATATAGGCTTTATACAGATCTAGAGCACTAATAATGCCCTCTGTCTTTTGTTGGTAAAATTGATTTGTGTGCTTTAATTTTAGGATGGTTATTTTAAGGTTTAATTGTATTACAACTCAAGATGTGAAGACAGTGGCTTGACTTTGCTGAGTTAGAACCTTTGTCAATTTCCTTACATTCAGGTCTTTTTTAATCTTCTCAGTCATCCATTTAGAATTTCACGAGGTATCACATTGCTTTGCAATGATTGATTCCATCCATTACAATCTGATTCTCCCTAATTTCTTTCAGAGATTACTGTTTCAGTAGGATTCTGGCTTACAGAAGCCAGAGAGTACATTGGAATGTACAGAATCCAAGGTATTAAAAAGGATAAGTTATCACAAACCTATTATTTGAACATTTCTCTTATGGTTACTTAAAGAAACTCCTCTGAATTTCAGATTGAAGGCCAAGGCCATGGTGCAGTGTTTGATTGTAAATTTTCACCAGATGGAAACCATTTTGCCTGCACAGACTCTCATGGGCATTTGTTGCTTTTTGGTTTTGGATGCAGTAAATACTATGAAAAGGTTAGTATATTTAAAATAGAAGTTACATCATTTACAAATTTTGTTCATAGTTTTGCGATTAATAAGGATTGCTATGTGTCAATAGATATAACATAGGAAAGTTGTCTTTCTTAGTGAAGTTTTTCTTTTTTTTTATTAATCAATATTTTTTATTATGGTTTTGTGGGGTACAGTTAAGGGTTAGGTGTACAATTACGTTTCATTCAGGCACCCTGTTGATAAGAGGTGTTTTCCCAGCCCCAGACAGATATTTGCTTCTGTTAATCCCATCCCCCTCCCCCCCATAGTTTCCCAGTACCATCAGTCATTTTCTTATAGTATTACATTGGATGTTCAAGGTCCATTATATGAATGAGAACATGTGATATTCGGATCTTTGTTTCTGTGAGAGGTCACTCAGTATTATAGACTCTAGTTCCATCCAGGTTGCTGCGAAATTCATGATTTTGTTCTTTTTTATGGCTGCGCAGTATTCCATCATGTATATGTACCACATTTTTTTAATCCAGTCCTCTTTTGATGGGCAGCATGGTTGTTTCCAGGTTCTTGCTATTGTGAACAACAATAGCTGCGATAAACATACGTGTGCAGGTATCTTTTTTATAGAGTGATTTGTGTTCTTCAGGGTATATTCCCAGTAGGGGGATTGCAGGGTCATATGGAAGGTCAATTTTTAGAGCTTTTAGGAATTGCCACACTGCTTTCCACAGAGGTTGCACTAGTTTACACTCCCACCAACAGTGTAGAAGTGTTCCCTTTTTCAGCAGAAGAATCCAGATCACCAAAATAAAAGCCCAAATCCAGGACATAGAAGACAAAAAGATAATACAAAAAATCAATGAAACAAAAAGCTGGTCCTTCGAAAGGGTAAACAAGATCGATGGTCCCCTAGCTAGACTGACCAAGAGAAAATGAGAAAAAAACCAAATAAGCACAATCAGAAACTCAAAAGATGAAGTCACATCTGACCCTGAAGAAGTTTTTCATCACTGCCAGAACACCAGGCTTGGCAGTACAAATTGCTATTAAGATACAGGGTGATGGAGATAGAAAAACTTCTTGGGAAACCCTTTTGCTTAGAACATTTCCTATACTGCTTCCTGGTATAGTAGAAGAGTAACTCTAACAAATAACATCTTCTACTTATCATAAATTGGAAATAAATAGCTGGTGACTGAATATTTTTATTTTCTTGACTGGCGATTTTACCTATTTTTGATCCTGTTAAAATACTTTGAAAGTTAACTGCATCTTTGTATTTTATTAGCTGTGAATTTGGGATGGATTATAGAACTTTAGAGTTGGAAGAGAACTCAGAAGCATTGAGATCAGTTCAGTATTTGTATCACTTTTAAGTGTCATTGATATGATTGATATTCACCTGTTTCACCATATATATTGTACTTCTTCTATCTCCATTTGAATAAAAATAAGCAAGGAAGCATAGTTATATATGTTTGTATGTTTTGGATTTTTTTTTCTTGAGTAGGAGTCTCACTCTGTGGCCCAAGCTGGAGTGCAGTGGCACACACATGGCCACTGCAGTCTCGATCTGCTGGGCTCAGGTGATCCTTCTGCCTCAGTCCTTCAAGTAGCTGGAACCACAGGTTCATGCCACCATGCCTGGCTAACTTTTTTATTTATTGTAGAGATGAGGTCTTGCCAAGTTGCCCAGGCTGGTCTCGAACCCCTGTACTCAGGCAGTCCTCTCACTTTTGCCTCCCAAAGTACTGGAGTTACAGGCATGAACCACTGTGCCTGGATTTTGTATGATTTTTACAATTTAAATAAAAATACTTAACTTTATCTACTGGGTTATTGCTTTACTTCTTCCTATCATAATTAGAGAAATATAATACAGGGCTAAAAAGTAATGCAGATTGTAAGATTTTTGTGAAGACAAAATGAAATTGCTGTCTAAGTAATTTACTTCTACCTAGAGGGAAAATATGGCAATAAAGGACTATAAGAGAATGCAAACATTATCTGATTTGAAAAATGCATGTCTTCTAGGAATGAAAGGAAGTGCTTATCTGTAAATTTCCTGTGTATGTAAAATACTAAAACAATCTATCATAAAGATTCCAGATCAGATGTTCTTCCACACGGATTATCGACCTCTTATCCGTGATGCCAATAACTATGTATTGGATGAACAAACCCAACAAGCTCCTCACCTCATGCCTCCCCCATTTTTGGTGGATGTTGATGGAAATCCTCATCCTACAAAATTCCAACGACTGGTACCCGGACGGGAAAATTGCAAAGATGAACAACTTATACCACAGCTGGGATATGTGGCTAATGGTATGTTTTCTCTAAAAGTAAATTTAAAACATTTTGTAAAATGTTATGCTTTACTGTTCTTTTCTCTATAAAGTATGCCACCTGCTGAAATCTGGAGTCAGTTATAATATGTTTTACCTACTACTTCTATTAATTTTCAGTTGTGTAGTACTTTTAATCTTACCAGAATACTTTTTCATTGTTACCTGGATACACAAAGTGAGTTAGGACAAACACAGCCATATGCTCAAGAAGAGAATGTGTTAACTTGCCTACTTAGAAACCTGTACACATGTATGACTCTGTTGTTTCCTGTAATATTGTAGTAATAATCAAATGGAATAACTTTAATGTGTCAAGATTTTATAATTGGTGAAATTCCTCTTTTTTTTCTGAGTCAGAGTCTTTCTGTTGCCAAGACTGGAATGCAATGGCACAATCACAGCTCATAACAACCTCAACCTCCTGGGCTCAGGTGATCCTTTTACCTCAGCCGCCATAGTAGCTGGGACTACAGGTGTGCACCGTCATGTCCGGCTAATTTTTTTTTGGTAGAGCTGAGGTCTTGCTATGTTATTCAGGCTGCTCTCAAACTCCTGGGCTGAAGCCATCCTCCTGCCTCAGCCTCCCCAAGTGCTGGAATTACAGGTTTGAGCCACTGTTCCCTGCACAATTTTTAAATTTTTTTGTAGAAACACGGTCTTGCTATGTTCCCTAGGCTGGTCTTGAACTCATTAGGCTCAAGCAGTCCTCCTGCCTCAGCCTCCCAGGGTGCTGAGATTATAATATGAGCCACTGCACCCGGCCACACATTGCTTTTATTTAAATTTTAAATTCAGAGGGTACAGGTGTAGGTTTGTTACATGGGTATATTATGTGATGATAAGGTGTAGGCTTCTACTATACCCATCACCCAGATAGTAGTCATGATACTCAATGGACAGTTAAACTCCTCTTTCTCTCCTTCCTTTCGGAGTCTCCATTGTCTGTTGTTCTCATCTTTATCATGTACCCAGTATTTAGCTCCCACTTAAAGGTGAAAACATATGGTATTTGGTTTTCTGTTTCTGCGTTAATTTGCTTCCACAAAAGGCCTCCAGCTGTATCCATATTGCTGTAAAGGACATTATTTTGTTCTTTTTTTTGTGGCTGTGTATATTCTATGGTGTATATATATATATATATATGTCTACATTTTCTTTATCTAGTTCACCATTGATGGGCACCTAAGTTGGTTCCATGTCTTCGTTATTGTGAATATTGCAGTGCTAAACATGAGTGCAGATGCTTTTTTGGTAGAAGAATTTGTATTCCTTTAGGTATATACCCAGTAATGGGATTTCTGGGTTGAGTGGTAATTCTATTTTTAGTTTTTTGAGAAATCTCCAAATTGCTCTCCAAAGGGGAACTAGTTTATATTCCCACCAGCAATGTATGAGCTTTCGCTTTTCTTTACAACCTCACCAATATCCATGTTTTTAATATCTATTTATTAATAATAGCCATTCTGACTAGTGTGAGATGGGATCTTATTGTGGTTTTGATTTGCATTTCTCTGATTAATGATATCGAGCATTTTTTCATATGTTTGCTGACTGCTTGTATGTCTTCTTTTAAGGAGTGTCTGTTCATATCCTTTGTTCACTTTCTTATGAGGTTGTTTTATCCTGGTCAGTTCAAGTTCCTTATAAATTCTGGGTATTAGCCCTTTGTCATATGCATAGTTTGCAAATATTTTCTCCTGTTCTATAGGTTGTTATTTACTCTGTTGATAGTTTCTTTTTGCTATGAAGATGCTCTTTAGTTTAATTTGCTTCATTTGCTTTTGAGGACTTGGTCATAAATTCATTGCCTAGGCTAGTGTCCAGAAGAATGTTTCTTAGGTTTTCTTCTAGGATTTTTATAGTTTAAGGTTTTTCATTTAAGTCTTTAATTTATCTTGAGTTAATTTTTACATATAGTGAGAGGTAGGAGTCCAGTTTTATTATTCTGCTCATGATTAGTCAGTTTTCCTAGCACAATTTATTGAATAAAGTGTACTTTCACCAATATTTATTTTTGTAGGTGAGCAGCTTTATTTCTGGGTTCTCTGTTCTCTTCCATTGTTCTGTATGTCTCTTTTTGTACTGGTACCATGCTGTTTTGTGTACTGTATCCTTGTAGTAAAATTTTGAAGTTTGGTAATGTGATATCCCTGACTTTGTTCTTTTTGCTTAGGATTTGCTTTGGCTAATTGGGCTCTTTTTTGGTTCTATAAGAAATTAAGAATTGTTTTTTTCTAATTATTTGAAAAGTGATACTGGTAATTTGATTGTGTTGACTCTGTATATTGCTTTGGGCAGTATGGACGTTTTAATGATATTGATTCTTCCAACCTATGTGCATGGAATGTTTTTCCAATTGTTTGTGTCATCTTTGATTTCTTTTCAGCAGTGTTCCGTAGTTTCGTAGTTCTCATTGTAGAGATTTTCACTTCCTTAGTTGTATTCCCAGATATATAGTGGCTATTGTAAATGGGGTTGTGACCTGGATTTGGATTTTATCTTGAATGTTGTAGGTGTATAGAAATGCTACAAAGTTTGGGGTTGTTTTTTTTCCTTTTCCTTTTTTTTTAAGGCGAGATCTTGGCACTGAGAATTGCTGAGCTCAAGCAATTCTTCCATCTTAGCCTCCTGAGTAGCTGCGATTACAGGCACGTTCCATCACACCTGACTGATTTTTTGAATTTTTTTTTTGTAGAAACAAGGTCTCACTATGTTGCCCAGGTTGTTCTCAAACTTCTAGGCTCAAGCCATCCTCCCGCCTCAACTTCCCAAAGTGGTGAGATTATAGGTGTGAGCCACTGCGTTTGGCCATTACTGAGTTTTAAACATTGATTTTGTATTCTGAGACTTTACTGAAGTCACTTATCAGATATAGGAGTCTGTTGGTGGAATTTTAAGGCTTTCTAGATATAGAATCATATCATCTACAAAGAGAGGTAATTTGTATGACTTCCTCTTTTTCTGTTTGGATACCTTTTATTTCTTTCTCTTGCCTGTTTATTATGGCTGTAACTTCCAGTGCTATATCAAATAGAAATGATGAGAGTGGACATCCTTGTCTTGTTTTCATTGTTAGGGGAAATGCTTTCAACTTTTTCCCATTCACTCTGATGTTGTCTGTGAGTTTGTCATAGATGGATCTTATGATTATTATTTTTTTGAAGTATGTTTTTTCAGTGGCTAAATGGTTGGGAGTTTTTATCATTGCTTATAGTATTGTAGTTTGGTGTGAGTGTCCATAGTTAATGGAACTAAGAAGAAGAGACTTCAAAAGTCATAAACTGGAGTAGCTATTTTCCCATTCTTATTTTTGAAATACAAAGAGTTATGCCTGTTGAGGAGATGAATTTTAGTATTTACATAACACTCAATCTTGTAGGATATTGGAGAAGCAGAGATGAAAGTGTTGTATTATGGGATAATAGTAAAATAAAACATTGGAATAGGCTGTTTTCTATCAGAACAACTTGATTTCTTCTGGTTAGCATATTTCCACTATTTATACTGTCCTTTACACCCTGTCTCTCACATAGAAAGAATGCTTTCATATCTTAATTTGGTACTTGTAGGTTTTCTTTAGGTAAAAACTAATGAGTTATTGATTTGCAAATAGAATTTTACACCTTTGCTAGAGAATTAAGATTTGAATTGACCTTTATAAAGTGAAATGCTGCATATCCTTTTATGTTCTCTCTTTTAAAGATTTGTAGAGCAATGAAATTGTATTACACATGTGCCAGTAGTTTACTCTGATGATATCATATTTATTAATCATGGAGAAAAGGTGTGAACATTAATTAAGTGGGAGATAAAATTGAAAACATCTGGATAAAAAAATCTGTTTATTTCTTGTATTTTTCTTGTAAGATCTTATTATTTGGTTACTCTATCAGATACTACTTAATCTGACTAGAAGGCAAGATGAAAACCAGGGCTATGATATATTTAAGAAAGAAAAATGCTTTCATTCAGAAGTAATTATTGAATTCAGCGTATCATAAAAACTAATTTTCTTTTCATTAAAACATTGAAGTGTTAAAAATAATAATCGAAAGACCATAATCTAGACTTCTTTCAGAAACTAACTTTTCACAAAAGAAGGATGTAAAACATTTTAGGTAGCCGGGCTCGGTGGCTCAGCCTGTAATCCCGCGCCTTTGGGCAGCGAGACCTCATCTCTACAATAAATCAAAAAATCAGCCAGGCGTGGTAGCGCATGCCTGTAATTCCGGCTATTCGAAAGGCTGAGGTGGAAGGATCGCTGGAGCCCAGCAGGTTGAGGCTGCGGTGGCTGGGAGCGGCCACTGCACTGCAGTCTGGGCAACAGAGTGAAACTCCAACTCAAAAAAAACACACACACACAAAAAAAAACAACAAAAAAAACATTTTAAGTATCTGTTATTAAACTTCTTTAAACCTTACTCAAATTGCTTCCTGATTTTTAGCTTGGAATATACTATGAAGGAAATTTATTTTACAATAAATTATTTAGCTTCAGTAATTATAGTTGTGTGTTATTTAACAGTGGGGATATGTTTTTAAAAATTCATTGTTAGGCAATTTTGTTATTGTGTAAACATCATAGCATGTACTTACACAAACCTAGATGGTTTAGCCTATGGCATAGCCAGTTGCTTCTAGGCTACAAACCTATACAGCATTTGACTGTACTGAATAGTGTAGTCAATTGTAACACATCGGCAAGTGTTTGTGTATTTAAGCATATCTAAACATAGAAAAAGTACATTAAAAATACGGCATAAAAGAGAAAAACATAGTACACCTGTACTCATATAGGACACATGTCATGAATGGAGTTTGCAGGACTGGAAGTTGCTCTGGCTGAGTCAATGAGTGGTGAGTGAATGTGAAGCCCTAGGATGTTACTGTATACTCCTGTAGATGTTATAAACACTATACACTTAGGCTACACTAAAATTACAAGATTATTTTTCTTTAATAAATTAACCTTAGCTTACTGTAACATTTTTACCTTATAAACTTTTGTTTTTGTTTTTTGTTTTTTTGTTTTTTTTGGAACTTTTTTGACTCTATTACACTTAGCTTAAAACACACACACATTGTACAGCTGTACAAAAATATTTTCTTTCTTTAAATCCTTGCTCTATAAACGTTTTTCTAATTTTAAATATATATTTTTTTTACGTTTAAACTTTTATTGAAAATTAAAACACAAGCACACACATTAGCCTAGGCCTATATAGAGTAGAATCATCAATATTACTGTCTTCTACCTTCACTTCTTGCTTGTCCCACTGTAAGGTCTTGAGGAACTATCATCTACTATGATAACAACGCCTTCTTCAGAATATCTCCTGGAGGACCTTCCTGAGACTGTTTTATAGTTAACTTTTTTTTGTGTATGTAGAAGGAGTACAATCTAAAATAACAATAAAAAGTATAGTGTAGTAAACATATAAACCAGTAACATAGTCATTTATTATCATTATGAAGTATTATGTACCGTACATAATTTTATGTGCTATACTTTTATGTGACTGGGAGTGCACTAGGTTTGTTTATACCAGCATCATCACAAATGTGTGTAATGTATTGCACTATGAGGGCTATTATGTCACTAGATAATAAGAATTTTTCAGCTTTATTATAATCTTGTGGAACCTCCATCTTATATGTGGTCCATCTTTGACTGAAATGTCATTTTGTGGTACATTACTATATTCTTAAAGATAAGAAGGCCCTCATAATTCTAATTTGGGAATATCAATTAAATCAGATACACAAGCTGATACACAAAAAATTTTAAAGTGTAATGAGTGTTTTGTTTGATATCTTATTTATTTTTATTTTAATCCTGTTTTTAGTTATTTAAATAGACATTTATAAATTATGTTTGTTTTTACCATATTTTGAGTATACTAACATGAAAGTAATTTTGTGACTTCATATCTTTGGTGTCATTAAGGTGATGGTGAGGTGGTAGAACAGGTAATTGGGCAGCAAACCAATGACCAAGATGAGAGCATTCTTGATGGAATAATCAGGGAGCTACAGAGAGAACAAGATCTGAGACTAATTAATGAAGGAGATGTTCCACATTTTCCAATTAATAGATCATACTCTGTTAATGGTGGTAAGTATTTATATATTTGTATAAGTTATGATGTACTCTGTTTTACTTGTACCAAGTGATTACATGTGAAAAATATTTTATAAGTGAAAGCATTTATTTACAATTGTGATATCAGATATACCAAAGTATCGTAATCTCATTATCATTTGTGGCTTAAATGAGTTAGGATCTTTTAAGTACAGGTAGTGTATTTTAATATATTGTTTTCTTCCTACTCAGAAATTTATTTGTAGTCTTTTTATTTGTTTTAAGAATTAAAGCATTGCAATAAGTCCAGCCCTTTTGTAGTGGTACCAACCTATGCAGTTTTCAAAAGTAAAACCACCTGAATTTAGAAATTACTCTTAAAAATATTTACTCTCCTTTGTTGAGAGGAAAGGAAAGCAGAATACCACTCTCCTCTCTTTAGTTTAAAAAATGAAGACAAAAGAAGCCCTTTGAAGAACACTTCTTCTTAGGAACTATAGATGCAACTTCTGAATTGACTTTCACAACAGTCTTATATTAATGCCAGCAGAAGTTATTGTATAATTAATTTCTCTACCTTAAAATGAATATTCTAACCTATTTTATCTCTTCACATTGCATGATATGCCTGGGCCTCTGAGTTAGTGTGTATCAATTTTCAATTTTACTTTTATCAAGAGCTGTTAGTTTTATTCTAAAGTGCAGTCCTCCTATGGGAATTTCTTCAGAATTGTTTTGTTTAATATATATTTATGCCATTGTGATCTTTTATTTGTGTAACATGACATTTTGGATTCTACAGAAATGAGCAAGGTCATTTAAATTTGAGGTGAATCACAGGGTGTTTTACTCATTTTCTGATTTATTCAGTATCCCATAACATTAAAATTAAAATAGTTCTTCATTTGGGTCACTTGAACATATGACTCGTAAGCTTTCTGAACCTAGAACAAGATGAGAAGTGAGCTGGTAATCCTATATATCCAGACCCTTTGTTCCTAAGACATAAAATTTAATGGCGAGCCCTGGTTTAGACATCCATTAATAAAATCAATATTCAGCTTACCTTAAATAGTAGGTTTCTATGGATAGATTTGATACACCATTCATTACAGATACCCCACAGACTTATAAATATAAATATAATGTTCATTTGTATTGATGTTTTTCTGATGTTTATCTAACAGTTGAACATTTCAGTTTCCAGTTGTGTTTTATTTGCAAATATAAGAAATATAAATGAACAGGAACCTTCCTGGAGGATTAAAAAGAAAAACAGACCAGGCATGGTGTCTTACACCTGTATTCCCAGCATTTGGTGAGACTTGAGGCAGGTGGATTACTTGATCCCAAGAGTTTGAGACCAGCGTGGACAACATAGCAAGACATCGTCTCTATAAAAAAATCAAAAAATCAGTTGAGCATGATAGTGTGCACATGTAGTCCCAGGTATTTGGGACGCTGCGGCAGAAGGATTGCCTGAGCCCAGGAGGTCAAGGCTGCAGTGAACCATGATGTGGTGAGCTGTGATTACACCACTGCACTCCAGCCTGGATGATAGAGCAAGACCCTGACTAGATAGATAGATAGATAGATAGATAGATAGATAGATAGGCAGATAGATAGATAGATTATTGATAGAAAATAAAAGTCTTGTTTCTTTAAAATATTTCTTTCATTGATCATCAATCTTGAAAAGAAAATTTGGATAAGTTTTTTTTTTCTTTGAGTCGGTGGTCTCACTGTTGCCCAGGCTACAGTGCAGTGACACGCTCATTGGTCACTGCAGCCTCGACCTCCTGGGCTCAGGCCATCTTCTCACCTCAGCCTTCCAAGTAGCTGGGACTACAGGTGAGTGCCACCATGCCTGGCTAGTTTTTTTTTTTTTTTTTTTGGAGGGAGGTTGTAGCGATGAGGTCTCACTATATTGCTCAGGCTGGTCTTGAGCTTCTGGGTTCAAACAGTCCTCCTGCCTCAGCCTTCCAAAGTGCTTGGAGTATAGGTGTGAACCACTGCGCCTGAGCCCCTAAATTTTTTTTTGTTTGTACTTTTTTTTTTTGAGTTGGAGTCTCACTGCTGCCCAGACTGGAGTACAGTGGCCGCTCCCGGCCACCGCAGCCTCTACCTACTGGGCTCCGGCGATCCTTCAGCCTCAGCCTTCTGAGTAGCCGGAATTACAGGCACACGCTGCCATGTCCAGCTGATTTTTTTTTTTTTAATTTATTTATTGTAGAGATGAGGTCTCGCCAAGTTGCCCAGGGGGATCTTGAACCCGCGGGGTCAGGCAATCCACTCACCTCAGCCTCCCAAAGCGCGGGATTGTTTGTACTTTTATGTTTTTTGAAAGCTTTATTGATACTTTATTCAGAAATATTTAATGGAATAAATAGAGATAGAATTTAGATAAAAAAGCTGCTTTCTGAACTAGTACTAATAAACATTTGTGAATCTCTCAAATCATGTTGAATGCTTTTTTTTTTTTTTTTTTTTGAGTTGGAGTTTCACTCTGTCACCCAGACTAGAGTGCAGTGGCCGCTCCTGGCCACCGCAGCCTCGACCTGCTGGGCTCTGGCGATCCTTCCGCCTCAGCCTTCCAAGTAGCCGGAATTACAGGCATGCGCTACCACGCCCGGCTGATTTTTTTTTTGATTGATTCAGAGACGAGGTCTCGCCAAGTTGCCCAGGCGGGTCTCGAACCCGCGGGCTCAGGCCATCCACTCACCTCAGCCTCCCAAAGGCGCGGGATGACAGGCTGAGCCACCGAGCCTGGCTAAATTTTTTGTAGAGACGGGATCTTGCCGTGTTGCCCAGGCCAACCTGGAACTCCTGGCCTCAAGCAGTCCGCCCACCTAACCTCCCAAAATCCTGGGATTACAGGCATGAGCCACCACTCCTGATCCCTTCTAGTAATTGTATGTGTCTGTATATATGTAGGAATTTTGTTTTTGTATGTAATCAGCTATGAGTCTTTTCATTAAAGTCGTCTGTGTTTAATGCCATGCTTTAACACACTGGAATTATTATTTTCAACTCCCATGTACCCAGCCCCTTGGTTTTTTTCTTTCTTTCTTTTTTTGACTTGGGGTTTCCCTCTGTCACCTAGGCTGGAGCGAAGTGGTGTGATCACAGGTTACCGAGGGCTTGGCCTCCTGGGCTCATTCAATCCTCTCACCTCAGCCTCTGAGTAGCTGGAACTGCAGGCACCACTGCCACACCTGGCTGATTTTTTTTTTGATTTGTTGTAGAGATGAGGTCTCACTGCCCAGGTGGGTCTCAAACCCGCGGGCTCAGGCAATCCCCTCACCTCAGTCTCCCAAAGGTGTGGGATTACAGGCTGAGCCACCGAGCCGGGCTGAATGCATTTTTTATATTCAGTGAGGCTTTAGTAGTTGTCAGATATAAAAATGCTTTAGAAAAGTTTAAAGAACTATAGAATTTAATGTTTTTATTATTTGTTATTTTTATTTTTTAGAAGCAGAGCCTCACTATGTTGCCCAGGCTGGTCTTTTTTTTGTTGTTGTTTCTATTTTTTTGACTGGACTGCACAACTAGATTAGGGGTTGGCTAAGAGCAGCTTGCAAGCCAATTCCAGACCACTGTGTGTATGTATGCCTCTGAGCTAACTTTTTTTCTTTTTTAAAGATGTGGGGTATAATTCAGGGTTAGGTGCATAAGTGGTCATTGTACAAGCGAAGTTTGGGCCTCCCATTAGTTCTCACTTTGCCTGGTTTGGGATCAGGTACCCTTATTAATGTTATGTGCCTACTCCCACTCTCCCCCCACTGGCATTGACCAGCTTCTGCCAATCCCTTTCATGTAGCATTATAATAAATGTTCAGGGTTCACTTATGAGTGAGAACATGTGATTCTTTATTTCTGTGATGGATCACTAAGTATGATGGACTTTAAATCCATCCAAGTTGCTGTTAAGTCCATAATTTTGTCACTCTTTATAGCTGTGTAAGATTCCATCTGTATTGTACCATTTTTTATATAGAAATAAGCATATGTACCACATTTTTTTTAATCCAGTACAGTTTCAGTGGGCAGCATGGTTGGTTCCATGTTTTTGCTATTGTGAATAGTGCTGCAGTAAACATGTGTGTGCAGGTATCTTTTCTGTAGAATGATTTGAGTTCCTCTAGTTATATTCCCAGAAGGGAGATTGCTAGGTCATATAGAATGTCAGTTTTTAGATCTTTTAGAAATCACCACACTGCTTTCCACAGAGGTTGTACTAGTTTGTTTGTGCTCTTACCAGCAGTGTAGAAGCATATTCTCTTTTTTCCACATCCTCTCCAATGTCTCTTGTTTCTTGAGTTATTAATGATGAACATCCTGACTGGAGTTAGGTGGTATCTCAGTGTGGTTTTGATTTGCATTTCTTTGAAATTAGTGAGGTTGAGCATCTTTTCATGTATCTGTTGGCTACTTGCATCTCTTCTTTTTAAAAGTGCCTATTCATATCTTTTGCCCACTTTTTAATAGGACTTTTTTTTTTTTTTTTTCCTTTCAGCACATTTGAGTTCCTTGTGAATCCTGGATGTTAGAGCTTTGTCAGATACACAGTTGGCAAATATTTTTTCCCATTCCGTGGACTGTCTCTTCACTCTCTTAATGGTTTATTTTGCTTTGCAGAAGCTTTTCAGTTTGTTGAGATCCCATTTGTCTATCTTATCTCTTATGGCATGGGCTTTTGGGAGTTTGATCATAAATTGGTTGCCTTTTCCAATACCTGTGAGGGTGTCTCCTGCATTTTCTAAGAATCTTATAGTTTGCGGTTTTATGTTTAGGTCTTCGATCGATTTAGAGTTGATTTTGTGTATGGTGATCAGTAGGCGCCCTCTTCCATTCTTCCGCATGTGGTTAGCCAGTTTTCTCAGCACCATTTACGTACTGAATTAGGCTCTGCTTTCCTCTGTGGTCATTGGTGGAGACTCTGTTGAACATAAGTTGGGTGAGAAATCAAGGCTTTGCTTCTGGAATCTCTGTCCTGTTCCATTGGTCTATATTCCTGCTCTTCTACTAATACCTGGCTGGCTTGATTATTGTAGCCTTATAATAAAATTTAAAATCCGGGAATGTGATACCTCCTGCTTTGTTTCTTTTGCTGAGGATTGTTTTGGCTATCCGTGGTTGTTTACATTTCCATATGAATTTCTGTATTGTTTTCTTGGACTGGAAGAACCAATGTTCTCAAGATGTCCATCCTACCCAAGGCAATCTACAGAGTCAACGCAATACCCATTGAATTACCAACATCATTCTTCTCAGACCTGGAAATGACTATACAAAAATTAATATGGAAAAAGGTTGGTCTTGAACTCCTGTGCTCAAGCAGTCCTCCCACTTCAGCCTCCCAAAGTGCTAGAATTAGAGGTGTGAGCCACTGTGCCCAGCCCAGAAATTCTAAACATTTACTGAGTGCCTGCATTATTCATGACACTATAAAAACCATAAAGGGGGTACAGAAAATGTAGAACAAAGGAGTAATAATTCTTCCAGCAGGTACTATCGTTGAGTCTTCTGTTATATTTAGAGCTTTGATTTGGAAAACTGTGATGCCTTTGCTTAGAAAGTGGTACTTTTTCTTTGTTTTTGTTTTAGCTCTGAGAAGTCCAAATATGGATATGTCTTCTTCTCCAAACATTGGGCTTCGACGTAGTGGTCAAATTGAAGGTGTTCGACAAATGCATAACAATGCTCCTCGGAGCCAGATGGCCACTGAAAGAGATCTCATGGCATGGAGCAGAAGAGTGGTGGTTAATGAACTAAATAATGGGGTTAGTAGGTGAGTCAGTACAGTAACATTCATAAGATTTAAAGTTCTATTTTTGAGGAAGTAAATTAAAGTATGCTATTTTAGCTTAGTAACTGTGAGGTACTTTTAAATCTAGTTGCCATGCATTAGTTTTTCTATATTATTCCAGTTAATTCACTCCATAACAAATATTTAATGATTATCTTCAGTTTGCTCAGCTTTATGTTGAATACTTTAGGGATTACTGAAAATACAAAACATGACCTCTGTTTTATAAATTCATAGTCTAAATTAGGAGATAAGAATACAAATAGCATTAAGTAAGAACTTATATGAAATGTAAGTGATTAAATATGTCGGTGATATATGGACTCTGAATTCAGTAGTGGTTATGAGGAGAAGGCTGTCAACTCGATATTGGAACAGTTTGGGAGTCCAATTATGTACTAGACCCTAGTGCTTACAGTATATGTAGAAGCATCTAAGTAGACTTCATTTAGATGAGAGAATTTCTTTAGGATGAATTTCAAATTTAGAATTTCTGTTGTTATTTGTAAACCCTAACATTTGCTGTAACAGCTTCAGATCACTCAACTGTAACTGGAAATAGATTTAAGAAAGGACATTGGCAGAGAACATGTAAAATTCATTTTAATCAAGCATTTCTCTAGCCATGACTTATACCAGATAAGCCAACAAATAGTAAAATTAATTTGATTTCTTTTTTTCCTGCTTTCTGCAATAAGTGGGGAGCAGTAATAAGGGAAAAAGAGGCATAGCTAATTTATGAGATAAATGCTTACCCTGGCAATATAACAATTTGAAATAATTCTTTACTCAAAATTTTTAAAGTAGAATTGAAAGCAGGAACTCAAATATATATTTGTGTGCTAATACCCATTGCAACATTATTCATGGTAACCAGAGAGTGGTAACAAGTCAATTGTCCATCAACAGATGAAAAACAAAGTGTAGTATACCCATGCAATGGAATATTATTCACCTATAAAAAAGAATGGTGCTCAAATATCTGCTACAACATTGGTAAACATTGTGCTGAGTAAAAAAATCCAGGCACAAAAAGACAAATAATATATGATTCCACTTACATAGAATATCTAGACTAGGTAGAGTTTATCAGGGACTGAGGAGAAGGATAAAATTAAAAGTTATTGCTTAATGGTTGCAGAGATAATTTTTGGAGTAATGAAAACGTTTTGGAAATAGTGATCCTGGCTAGACAACATTGTGATTTAATGCCACTGAAGTATATACCAAAAAGTGGTTAAAGTGGAAAATTTCACATTTGAAAGTATTTTTGTTATCTTATTCTTAAACTATTAGCTTCCTTTTTGAGATTTTCTGTTACTTCACCCTTTGGTTTGTTATTAGGGTGCAGGAAGAATGTCGAACTGCAAAAGGTGACATAGAAATCAGTCTTTATACAGTTGAAAAAAAGAAAAAGCCATCTTATACTACCCAAAGGGTAAGTATAGTTTTACAGTACGTTTGCAAATATTTGTAGATAGCAGGTTGTTGAAAGGCAGCAATTTACATATTCAAGAAACTATGTTATTAGGTGTCTGCATATAGGAAACCAATTTTCTTTAAAAAATTTATTTTATTATAGGGATGTGTGGTACAAGTAAGGATTAACTGCACAAGTAGGCTGCAATCAGGTGAAGTTTGGGTCTCCAACTGGCCCTCGCTTCCCCTGGTTTGGGACCAGGTACCCTTTGTGTTTTTACATGCCCACCCCCTTTCTCCATCCTTCCCTTTCCTGGCAGTGCCCTGTGCCTGCCAATCCCTCCCTTGTACTGATGTGATTAGTGTTTAGGTCCCACTTAAGAGTGAGAAAATGGGATATTCAGGTCTTTGTTTCTGAAATAGATCACTAAGTGTTACAGTCTCCAACCCCATCCAATTTCCTGCCAAGTTCATTATTTTGTTCTTCTTTATGGCTGTATAATATTCTATCATGTGTATGTCCCACATTTTATTTATCCAACTCACTTTCGATGGGTAGTAGGGTTGTTTCCATGTTTTTGCTATTGTGAATAATGTGGCAATAAACATGAGTGTGCAGATATCTTTTCTTGTAGAACAATTTATGTTCTGGGTGGGAACCAATTTTTGTGCCACAAATTGAGGTACACGTTTATTAGTAAGAGTAAAGTTACACAAAGTCAAGACTGTCCCCCCAAAAATCTAGGACATGTGGTCGTCGTAGATATAGGGTATTTGTTTTAAGATACCATTTTCATATTTCTAAATTAGAACCTTAAAAATATTTAATCACAATGTAAAACAGATACTCAGATACTCTAGACCAGAGTTTGGCAAACTACAACTCAGAGACCAAATCTGGTCTGCCTCTGCCTGTTTCTGTTAATTACATTTTATTGGAACACAGCCACATTTATTCATTTATGTTTTGTCTATGGCTGCTTTCATTCTGTAAAGACAGAGTTGAGTCGTTGCAACAAAGATTGTATGACCTACAAAACCAAAAATATTTACACTCTGGTCTTATAAAGAAGAAGTTTATAGACCCCTACCCTAGGCCCATTCCTGGCCTACTTAATCATTTAGGAGCAAAATCTGATCTATACTGTAAAGTACTGGGTTATTGTCCTAGAAGAGACTGTTAAGCAGGGAGCAGAATTCCTGTACTACATTAGGTACATGATAAGCTCCTTACTAGTATACTCAGGTTCACCAAATTAGAGATATAAGAATGTATAGTTTTGTTTACAATGCCATACAAAGGGGGACCCAGAAAATCCAAGAATTTATTTATTTTTTAAAAATGTGTATTTGTCTTACATTTTTAAACTTCAGTCACCTTCAAAATAGTCTCCGTTTGATGTAATACATCTACTGGAATGCTTTTTCTACTGCTGAGAACAGTTTTTGAAGTCATCGATTTTGATGCCTTTTATTGCTTTTGCCACTTTTTTTGTTTCACCTCTTCCACATTGGCAAAACATTTCCCTTTTCATTGGGGAAAAAAATCACTTGGGAAGAGATCTGGTGAATATGGAGGGTGGTGCATGGGGGTCATGACATTTTTGGTCAAAAACTGCTAAACACTCAGCACACTGTGGGCAGGTGCGTTGGTAAATCACTCATAATGAAATGGGAAAACCTGTTGAAAGAATCTCAATAAAAAAGTCACTAATGTAGCACACATCCTCTCAGGACAGTGCTAGCTGATGCATTGATGTTGATGGGTTCCTAGAACACTTACATAGCGGAGGTAGCCTGTACTACAAGGGGATGGCCCTTCAAAAGATGATTCCAGGTTTTTTTGGATCCCCCTCATAATTTCTGTACAGTGTGGTCATTTGGAGAGTCTAGAATTTTGATTTTGTTAAAGAAATCTACACAATGGATTCTGAATTTTAAATACTTTTTTCCAGAATTGATAAGCACAGATTTAGGTAAATATCCTATGAATATCTCCAAATATTCTTAGATCATTCTGATATCTGCTTTCTTAATTTCTGTTGTGCTTTTGTTAGTTTATTTGATATTCTCTGGTAAGATTATTTTGTTTAGAAGTTTTGAATGACTCGAATCTGTGATTTTTATTATTTTTTCTGGCTAAGCTGATTTTGTCAAGCATCACATTCATCTGAGACTAATAGAATACTTAGGTCTATAGACATTTTTGTTTATATTGAAAATGAGAAATATTTACATATAAGATAAGAAACTGACCCTTGACACTAATTTATAAGACGTTTAAACTTTTTTGCTCTTAATATTACAGTTGTAGTTTAGCCATATGTTATATCGGCAATAATGTTTTATATTTGTAAAGGTTAGAATAAAATACTTTTCACTTTACATTTTAGTTGTTAAAAATTAAATCTTTGTTTTGACCTGTTTACTGAATGGATATGCCAATTCTTGTTATAACAATGAATGAATTATTCATAGTAACTCAATTTCTTTTCTCTTATTATCCCCAAATAGTAGGACTGAGTCTCTCTGGGTTGTAAGGGGTTAAGCATGGTA
The DNA here is from genome assembly GCF_000164805.1 of Carlito syrichta. Lineage (NCBI taxonomy): Eukaryota > Metazoa > Chordata > Mammalia > Primates > Tarsiidae > Carlito > Carlito syrichta. Next base: position 202,049 of record NW_007256040.1, read on the forward strand.
TGAGTTTGTGTATCTATTTATGTGCCTTGCTATGTTCCAATAATGAAATTTTATATTACTTTTTACACATAGATTACTTTGAGACCTTTTCCTTCAGTTGTTATACGTAATCTACATTATATTTATTTATTTGTTGTTCTAAGTTTCAAAACAAAGTTTATTAGAAAAAGGAAAGGAAAGAAAGTATTTTTAACAACTCTCTCGTGGACCTAGTTTTTATATTGTGGGAGATAGGAGTTGGTGAGATTGGACTAAATTCTAAAGATCTTTTTCAACTCTTAGGAATCTTAAGAATGCTAATCTAGAATGAACAAAAGCATTGATGATTAAACCTAATTATGTATTTTAACATTTTAACAAGTTTTTTAGATTTTTTTTTATAGAGCTGAAGAAGTAGACAAATGTAATATAGATTTCTTGCTTTATCTTGTAATAATTTTTAATAATATGGTATATGTAAATTATGAATGGGCAAATTATTGCAACCTAGACTTTCAGTAGTCACCCATTTGATCACAAAGTTTTCAAAATAAGAAATTGATAAATATTAGTGGAAGGTGGGTTAAACATGTATAGATATAGTTATATATTGGTTTTCATTTTGGAAATTTATCCTCATCCCCTCCCTACTCAGTTCCCCCATTCCCTGCCTAATTGATTTGATTTATATATGTTCATTTGTGTTCACTGAGCTTTTCCTTTTTTAAAATCTGTTTTTCTTTTTTACAGAACGATTATCAGCCTAGCTGTGGGCGGTCTTTACGAAGGACACAGCGCAAGCGTCAGCATACTTACCAAACACGATCCAACATAGAGCATAATTCGCATACATCATGCCAAAATGCAGATATGCAGGAAGACTCAGACAGCTCCTCAGAGGTTAGATATCTGCTATTACTCATTCAGTGTATTTTTTTTTTGTTTCTCCGTATGTATTATTCATTTGGGTTTACTTTTAAAGGTCAGTTTAATAGAAAATTATTTTAATTATTTTCTCATAAGAGACTTATTCATTAATAATGCATTTAATAGGCACATTTGAGTGTTGTATTCAGTTCCTTTAGTTATCGTCTCTAATTTGTACTGCAGATGTTATCTTGGTGACGGTATTAAGTATTCTAGCAAAAGTTTTCCTTTGAGACAGTGAGAAAAAAGAGTAAGAGGAAATATCCCTAGAAATGGGAAGAAGTAGAATATAAACAGTGGTAATAAGTTATATAGTTTCAGAACTGATTGGCTGTGTAATCAACATAATATATACAAATAATGCAGTTTTTGTTGTTGTTAACTTCTCCCCTCATGGAGATCATTGAGTGTTGATTTTTTTCAGACCGGCTTTATTCGTGGTGATGAATAAAGAGTATAGCAAGTCTTTTCTTCCTGTCCTATTCTCCAGTATTTTGCTTATATTCTCTTAACAACTTAATAATGGGGGTTTAATTATGCATTGACGACGTATGGTACATCCATTCTTTTCCTTCCATTCACAGTTCTTAAACTAACTCTTCTCAAAGATGACCTTCTTCTGTCCTTTCCCCTCCCCCATGAAAATCTTGATCTTAAAAAAGTGATCACTATTCAGAAATTGATGCTCCTTTTTAAAAATGTACTATAACAATGGAATTGTGTGCTTTTAAAAATAATCCTAGTTTTAATAAATGTTTATATTTAAAATAACTTTTTGTCAGGATATTTTAAAAAATAATCCCTAGGATATAAGACAGTGGGTAAGGGTATAGATAAAATAAGATAGGCAGTGAGTTATTGTGTGTACAAGAGCTATCCTCTCTACTATATTTGAGGTTTTACATAATAAAATGAAGGTTAAATTTTTTTTAATGGAGAGTAATTGCATTAACTTGGTAGAGACATGTAAGTATGTTTAAAACAACAACGTTGCCGGGCTTGGTGGCTCAGCCTGTAATCCCGTGCCTTTGGGAGGCTGAGGTGAGTGGATAGCCTGAGCCCGTGGGTTTGAGACCCGCCTGGGCAGCAAGACCTCATCTCTACAGTAAATCAAAAAATCAGCCGGGCATGGTAGCGCATGCCTGTAATTCTGGCTACTCGGAAGGCTGAGGAGGAAGGATCGCCGGAGCCCAGCAGGCGAGGCTGCGGTGGCCGGGAGCAGCCACTGCACTCCAGTCCGGGCGACAGAGTGAGACTCCAACTCAAAAAACAAACAAACAAACAAAAAAAACAACAACGTTTTTAGCATTTAAGAGGGTTATATTTGGACTCAAGGAAATTATTCAGTCTTTAAAATAATAAAAAGATGTTTTGTATCAACAAGCTAATATATGCCAGAGATTTTTAAACACCTGGTAGCTTTAATTGTGAGTTATAAATATATGTAGAAAAATAATTATGTAGATTTTAAGTAGAAGGTGCTTTGGGTGGAATTTAAAAAGTCTTATAAATCAGATAATAGTTTGTTCATTAGTAATATGCTAGCTAATAATAACCATATATCTCAATTGCTGGCTGTGTGTTGCAGGAAGATGAAACTGTTGGCACAAGTGATGCTTCTGTAGAAGATCCTGTTATTGAATGGCAAAGTGAAAGTTCTTCCAGGTAGCTTTAATGGTTTTTATTTGGTTAAAATTACTCAACAATTTTAATGTGAAATTATGTCCTTGTAGGAATTTGGTTAAACCAAAGTTAAAATAGTGTTTTGTAGTAGAAAGACTATTGAGGTAGAAGCCTAGATAACTGTTGTTGTATCCTGCTTCCCCTGATCTTTTTGGTGTCACTATGGGAATTTTAGTTCCTTCATCTATAAAATGAAGTTCTTTTTAAATTTAAGATTCTAATTATAGTCAAGTGCTGTGTAATGACGTTTCAAGGACAGACTGTATATATGACAGTGGTCTCATAAGATTATAATGGAACTGAAAAATACCTATTGCCTAGTGACATCATAGCCATAGCACAGCACACTATTCATGTGTTTGTGGTGATACTAGTGTAAACAAACCTGCTGCACTATCATTCATATAAAAGTACATAATACTTGATAATGATAATAAATAGTTATGTTACTGGTTTATGTGTTTACTATGCTGTACTTTCTTATTACTGTATTTTTTTATTTTTATTTTTAAAGCTGAGATCTTGCTATGTTGTCCAGGCTGGTCTCAAACTCCTGGGCTCAAGTGATCCTCCAGCTTCAACTTCCCAAGTACCTGGGACTACAGGTGTGTGCCACCATGCCCAGTTTATGGCTATACTTTTTTGCCATTATTTTAGAGTATATTCCTTCTACTTGTTAAAAAAATGTTAACTGTAAAACAGCCTGAAGCAGGTCCACCAGCAGGTATTCTAGAAGAAGAAATTGTTATCACAGAAAATGACGGCTTGGTGTATGTTATTGCCCCTGACAACCTTTCAGTGGGAAAAGTGAGATGTGGAGGTTGAAGATGTTGATATTGATGATTCTGATGCTGATGATTCTGATTCTGATACAATAGACCTAGGCTATTGTATGTGCTTCTGTCTTAACTTCCAACAAAAAGTTGAAAAACCAAAAACAAAAAAATAAAAATTTTAAATAGAAAAAATATTGTAGATTAAAAATTTAAAATAGAAGATATTTGTATACAGCTGTGCAAATGTGTATTTTAAGTGTTATTACAAAAGAGTCAAAAAGTTAAGAAAACAAAAACAAAGTTTATAAGATAAAAATAGTTACAGTAAGTTAAGGTTAATTTATTTTTTATTTTTTATTTTTTTTGAGTTGGAGTCTCACTCTGTCGCCCGGACTGGAGTGTGGTGGCCGCTCCCAGCCACTGCAGCCTTGCCTGCTGGGCTTCGGCGATCCTTCCGCCTCAGCCTTCCGAGTAGCCGGAATTTCAGGCATACGCTACCACGTCCGGTTGATTTTTTGATTTATTGTAGAGATGAGGTCTCGCTGCCCAGGCAGGTCTTGAACCCGCGGGCTCAGGCAATCCACTCACCTCAGCCTCCCAAAGGCGCGGGATTACAGGCTGAGCCACTGAGCCCGGCTGGTTAATTTATTATTGAATAAGAAAAATATTTTTATAAATTTAGTGTAGCCTAAGTGTGCAGTGTTTATAATGTCCGCAGGAGTGTGTGTACCTTAATGTCCTAGCCTATACATTCACTTACTACTCACTAACTCAGCCAGAGCAACTTCCAGACCTTTAAGCTCCTTTCATGTTACATGTATGTATATAAAAGAGGCATACCATTTTTTTCTCATATATATATATATATATACACACACACACACACATATATATATTTTTTTTTTTTTTACTGTTCCTTGAATATGTTTAGATATACTTAGATACGTGACTACTCACCAGCATGTTACAGTTGCCTGCAAATATGCAGTATAGTCACATACTGTGCAGGTTTGTAGCCTAGGAACAATTGGCTATGCCACATAGCTTAGGTGTATAGTAGGCTATACCATATTAGCTTTGAGTAAGTACACTGTTTAATGATGAAATCACCTAATGATGCACTTTTCAGAATGCAGCCCTATTTCATTAAGCAATGCATGACTGCATATGAATATATATATATTTATTTATTTATTTATTTTGGTACATCTTTGCTTTAAAGAAGCTTTTGTGATTTTGAACAAGGATTTTAAATCCTCTTATAGGAAACAAAGCATTGTATTTTATCCAAGAAGGAGTTCATTAAAATCACATAAATAATGATTAAACTTCTGTTTTGTTATTTTTTTCTCTTACATTAAAGCAAAATCAAGTCATGTGATTTATACTACTGTTTGATTATGGAACGATCATCTTTCGATTATTAGTATTTTTTTTTTTTTGAGTTGGAGTCTCACTCTGTTGTCCAGGCTGGAGTGCAGTGACATGCTCACGGCCACCACAGCCTCGACCTGTGGGTTTAGGTGATCCTTCCGCCTCAGACTTCCAAGTAACTGGAACTGCTAGCACACACCACCATGCCCAGCTACTTTTTTTGACATATTGTAGAGGTGAGATCTCACTAAATTGTCCAGGCTGGTCTCGACCCCATGGGCTCAGGCAGACCTCTCACCTTGGCTTCCCAAAGTGCTGGGATTATAGGTGTGAGCCACTGCGCCCGACAATCTTTTCGATTATTAAGAACTATTTTTTTCTATACTTAGTTATTCATAATTTTGATTTATTTACAGTGATTCATCAAGTGAATATTCTGATTGGACAGCAGATGCTGGAATAAATTTGCAACCTCCAAAAAGACAAACCAGACAGACAACACGGAAAATATGCAGCAGCTCTGAGGAGGAGAATTTGAAGTCACTGGAAGAAAGGCAAAAAAAACCTAAACAGACAAGAAAGAAGGTTTGCAACATTATAGGTTGTTTTGGTTTTTTGTTGTTGTTGTCTTTACTTGATTTTTGCCTTTGATACGTGAATATTAAATAGTAACATTTGACTTTTCTCTGAAAATAGCATCCCGTTTGAGAAACAAAGTAAAATACTTTAAGTAGATTTCAAAATATAATGAATTGTTGAAATTAAATGTGAGGCTAGTACCTTAATGTCTTAGGTATTATATTAGGTCTTCATTATTATAATTTGTTACTAAAATATATTGACAATTGTCTGTTAAAATGAAGCAGTGTTCTAAAATAAACTACTGTAGTACAAAATTACTATTTTTGTCATGTTACCAATTATAAATTCCATAGATTTTAACTTGTAACATGGAAGAATATGATAAGTTGTGTAGGAGTCTCCTATTCCTTTGCTTGTTTATTTAAGAGGCAGAGTCTTGCTACGTTTTCCAAGTTTGAGGGCAGTGGATATTCACAGGTGTAATCCTGCAACCTCAAACTCCTGGACTCAAGCATTCCTCTCACCTCAGCCTCCTGATTAGCTGGTACTACTGGTGTGCATGGCTGTGCCTGACTTTTATTTCATCCCAATGTCAGTTTATTTCCCCTGCTATAAATTTATTTAAATAATGTAAAGGCTTACTTTACATGATTTTTTAATTTTAATTTTAAAAGTTATTATATATACATTCTGTAGTCTGTTGTTTTAGTAAATAATTATCTTCTTGATTATCTTGTGTTTGATGGCAAAAATTATTGTGTGACTTGTATTTAAATTCATGTGGAACTCAAGGGACAAGAGGAAAGTTATGGTTTCTAGATAGTATATAGTGTCAAGTTATTATCTGTCAGTTAAAATTGAGCAACTTGATTTTTCATTGGTACAAAAGTTATATATAATGAATTGTTAAAGGAAAATGATTCAAATTTATATATTTTAGGTTTTATTATAACCTGATATTTTTAATGTTCTCTAATTGCTATTTTTATTCTGTTGTTCTTGTGTTTATATATTTGTGAACTGTTTTATACATAAACACTCGTGTATTTATGTTTTAGAAAGGAGGATTGGTTTCTATGGCAGGTGAGTCCAATGAAGAATGGTTTGCCCCTCAATGGATCTTAGATACCATACCGCGACGTTCTCCATTTGTCCCACAGATGGGAGATGAGGTAATTGTTATCTGTTATAACCTTTTGGAGCCTCGAGAGCACTAATTTTAATGAGTCTTAGTACATTTATATTCTTAATTATATTATAATAGTATATACACTGTCTTAGCCTGCTCTGCTGAATTATTTATTAATTGTGGAAAATGACTGAGCTTCATTAAGTATTGTATCCTTTGTAGCACCTGACACAAGGTCTTCAATATATTAGATACTCAATGAATATTGAAATAAATTGCTTGGCCTGTGAAACCTTGAAAATAATTGGCTTTATTTTCATCTGAAGTGCCATAGAATTGTGTTTTATTTTGAGTTACCATTCAAGTCCTAATCTTGTTTTTAAAAATGTTCAATCTTATTGAAAACATACTAGAGGACAATTTACCGTTTTCAATGAGTAGGGGAATGTCATTTTGCAAATAGGGTCTTCTTACTGAGCATATGACTGAATAACATAACCATGTTTATTATTGATCAGTCAGTAATTAAGTTAGAATTCTACCTGGTAAAAACTTTTCTTTTTATTATGAAAATAATGGTAACATTGGAATATTAGAGCTTTACTTGACTTGCATAGTCTCTAATATATTGATTAATCCTTAATTTTGATTGATTAAATATTTTCACACAGTTTCCAATTTAAGACTAATAGTAGAAATGTAATATTGCAATAAAAGAAGCAGCAAAACCTTGCAAATAAGTTCTAAGAATTTGAGGACAAATAAAAATTTCACCAAATTTTTCTGTAATTTCCTACTACAGAGATCTTATATCAGAGATTGCTATCAAATAGCCTTATGAATAAACTATTACTTGATTATTTTAAATACTATCATAATGTTTTAATAAGCATATTTTACGGTATTGAACTTCTGAGTAATGTTTGTTTTTATGGCTATGTTAATAAACATGTTCTGATGAATGCTGTATTTAAAAACTTAGAAAATTTCAATTATTTTGCATATTCACAACCACTATTATATTTACTGCCTGTTTTTATTTTATGGAGGCATAGGGGAGTAATATTGAATTAATTCTAGAAGACTTTACAGAACAAAGTAAGGCTCTGTATTCTCTAAGATCTGATGAGACTCTTCTCAATAAGACCATTTTTCTGGTCCATACTTCGGTGGAATCACTTTCCATATATCTTGTTAAACTTAACACTTCCTTATATGCTTCCAAGACTAATGTGTATTAGGTGAAGCTCTTCAGATAATGAGGAAGGTGTATAAGTGAATCAGACAGTGAAATATGTCAATTAGAAAATGTTTTTAAATAATTCATAAAGGAAAAATGTGCTTTTTATATAAAATTTCTTAATGACAGTGTTACCTTTTACTTTATCTAAGTATTAACTTTTATTTTATTTTTTTCCCTAGATATCCTTACTCATAGATACTGTTCTCTTAAAATGCTAATTTTCAAATACTAACTTATCCAGGATATCATCCCAGTTTTTCATTTGCCAGCCTCTCTTTCCTCATGAGTTTTTCCACCTAAATTGTTCCTCTATTCTGATACATAATATATTCTGCCTTTGCATTATAGTTATGTATCTACACTTGTGTTCATATCCTTGGGGGAAATTATTTTATTTGTATATCTTATTACTGCACCCAATACCTTATACATAGATGTTCAATGATCAATATTTGTTGATTACAGGAATATATAATGAAGGATATATTTATAACAAGCTTTTTAACCCCTACAGTTATTTATTTGCTAATGTTTAATCCTTCTTTATTTTCTACTTATATTTTTAGCTGTCAGAAATTCTATCTTAGACGATGTTGATTGGGCAATATATTTTTTAAATCTCATTTTTTTTACTTCTGTTATCACTGTCATCACTTTTAAACTAGTGGAAAAGAAACTTTTTAAAATAAATACATAATGTAGTAAATACTGTCTAAAAAGACTGAAGATTCTTACCAAAAATTAAATTCATTTTTCTTCTGCATTATGCCAATTCTGACAGGAACTCCTGCAACAGAAAACTTAATCTGTTTTAAAATTACTCCATTTATTAACCTGTGATTTGTACTACTTATATAAAAATCTTTGTTGAATATTAAAATGTTGATGTTTAGAATGTCAATTATATGAAATATAGTACAGTTGTTCTTTGGTATCCACAAAGAATTACTTTCAGTACCCCATGTGGATAACCAAAATCAGCAAGTCCTTTACATAAAATGTTACAGTGTTTGCCTATAGCCTACCCACATCCTCCCATATACTTTAAATTAGCTCTGTATTATCTAAAACAGTATAAATGCTATGTAAATAGTTGTTATACTGTATTTTTAAATTTTGTATAATCTTTATTGTTGTACCAAAATATTTTATTGGGATTTTCTTTAATATTTTCAATCTGCAGTTAGTTGAATCCCCAGATGCAGAACCTGTAGATTTGGAAGGACAACTGTACTTTAAAATATGACTAGTTTTTTGTGTATTTGTCAAGAATCTATCTATTTAGCATGTTTATGAAGCTGTATGGGAGTAAAGGACTGTGTTTGCAATGTTTATATCATATGGTGCTAAACACAGGGTTACATAGACAGGAATACTGAATGAACATCATTTGTTAGGGAAAATTTCTTTTTATTGTACATATATTTTCAAAATTGTAATTAATCGTCTTCTGCAAAACAATTTTATTTGCAGAAGTGTATATTGGGACATATAGAGTTGTTACATTGGATGGTATTGTTTAATACCTTATGTTTTCTGTTTTAGCTTATCTATTTTAGGCAAGGACATGAAGCTTATGTGCGAGCTGTAAGGAAATCAAAAATATACAGCGTTAATTTACAGAAACAGCCATGGAACAAAATGGATCTCAGGGTAAGTTTGCCAAATTCACAGAATATGCAATTTGAAGTAGCTTTGGAATTAAGTTACTCATCTGTAGGTTTTTTTCTCTGTTTCATGCATGTTTCACTGTTGATTGTCCAAGATAAAATGATGTGTGATATCCTGTAGAACTGAGTACTATGGGTCACATTTTATGCTTCCCAAAATTTGTATGTTGTTTATTGTCTAGTCTAAACCATTCCATAATTAGAGCAAAACAGGAGTTCCCCTGTTATGGATATTTTCCCTATCAGCAACTTTGTACTTTTTGGCTGCTCTATAAACTGTGTGAACTACAAACACAAAGTTCTGGCAGCTTTGGTAATATTAAATATCATAAATTATAAGAAGCTCAGAAATTTGTGGTGCTTTAAGAAATAACTCTTTTGATATAGTACCCATGTAACTATATAACTTTGAGTAAAATAGAAATGTGTGTTTTATGGAGAAGGATTTTCTGTCAATAAATGCATATCCTTTCATTCATTCATACATATATACAGACAGACATACATATGTATACATATACCATCATTTCTATTTTGGTTTAAAAACAATTTTTTTCTTTTTTTTTTCTGAATAAGAATAAGAAGGACAATTTTATGGTGGTTTTCTAGGTAAATGAAGGGTTGTTGTGTGATGGTCCTTAGTAGGAAGGATACAAGAGTGAATCTGTATGTTTATTGAGATAATGATTTAATTTAGACATTTGTAAAAATTTGTATTAATGTTGTGAGGTGCTACAGTATCTTATCAAGTAAGCTTTACGTAATCATCTCCTAGGAGATGGGAATGGCTACAGTCTATTCTGACTCGGGTGAAAGTTGAGTTCTTCTTAGAATCAGAGGAATGAATAAAACATGATTTCTTATTTTTAATCCTAGCCTTGTGGTTCTAGGAGAAAGCATGTGTGTGGTAAAAGAGTCTGGGCTTTGGAATAAGATGTGGATTTCAATCTCAGCTTTGCTGTATGCTAGTATATAAACAAGTCACTGTACCCATGAAGAACAGTTTTGCCATCTGTTAAATATGATAATCAATTAATGTGTACGGTTGTTGTAAGATAATATTATAGGCATTAAAAAATGTAAGACCTGTGTCCCCAAACACTAGCACAATATGTATACCTGTATGCTTACACAACTTTTTTTTTTCCTAGGGGAGTAATTTTTGACCAGGCAGAGCATCATAATCTTTTGGGGAGTTTTTTCAAAATATACATTATTGAGCTGGACCCCAGACTAACAGAATTTGATTCTTTAGGGGTAGGATTTAGGAACATGCATTTTGAAAAGTTCCTCTGGGGGATTCTGCTGCTTATCTTTGGTTTGGAGCCCTACACTTTAACTACAAGCTGCTATTAAGGGTAAAGAGCCATGTCTCTTTACTTTTAACACTCAAGTGTAGTGTCTAGCATTTAGTGGGTATTTAGATAATTCTTAAATTGTCTGGTAATAATGAAATATTATTAAATTGATAAGTAAATATATTGAAAGCAATAATTTATTGGTATTCCCACTAATAGGAACAAGAGTTTGTTAAGATTGTAGGAATTAAATATGAGGTTGGACCTCCTACATTATGCTGCTTGAAGCTTGCATTTCTGGACCCCATTTCAGGCAAAATGACTGGAGAATCTTTTTCCATTAAGTGAGTAGTTATTGCTGGTTCTGTTTGCATGCGTGTATTGTAATAGCTGTTATATATGCTGCAGAGTACAGAGCTCAGTGGGAAAGGAAACACTATAGCATTATTACAGGGTTTTGAGTTTTAAAGACTAGAGTTTAATTCTTAGTTTGTTCTTCAATTTAATAGCTATATATATGAGAGAGATGATGGATGGATGAATAGAGAGACTTATCAAAAAGTTACTTAACCTTTCTGAATTTATGTTGTAAAGAATCAAAACCAAACTTTTATAAGTACCTAATAGTATGCTTGAAACATGGTAGTTTTTCTGTTAATACTAATAGAAATATTAAGTCAGTGGTTCATTTTTGAAGTTGAATTTAAAATATAAGGAGATTAAAAAACATCAATTTAGAACAGCACTTTTAAAAGCCCTTAATATAAAATAACTCATTAAGCTTTGAAACCTTCATTGGCATCTTTATATTTTTAATGTAACATGATAATAGGCAGGGCACTCGCAAACAGAGCAGATGGTGTTTAATTTAAGTAAAGGCATTTCTAGGGACTGTGAGGTTTGCAAAATTTTGTTTAATGGCTTCACATTAAACATATAATCCTTGGATTATTTAGTAAGTAACATATACTATAATATCTATATTGATTCACATGTACTTTTTTATGTGCAGGTATCATGACATGCCAGATGTCATTGACTTCCTTGTGTTGCATCAATTTTATAATGAAGCCAAAGAAAGGAACTGGCAGATTGGTAAATATAGAATTGTCATTTAATTGTTAAGCTTAAAGTAGAGTAAGTAACTTTTTAACTGTTATTGAACAGAAATTAATTTAACATTTACCTAGAAAGAGCTATCAGGCAAACTAGACAAATTAAGTTGAATTTCCTATTTGGTTATATTTAGGTGATTTAGTGCACATCATGTGTGACATATAATCTTTAAACCTTCTGCAAACACCTACTCTATTAGTATACAAATCTGAATAAAAATAATATTCTTAAATGTCAGTTGTCTTAAAACAGAGCACTTTATACTTGGCTCTTAAGGGGACTATTTCTGATTGTGGTTTGTTCCCTCCCTCCTTCCCTTCTCCCCTATAATAAGCAGTTTAAAAAAATAATGTGAAGGAAAGTTTTTAAAAGTTAAAGAAATTTACTTACAACTCTGTTGTCATAATATAGAACATAAGGATTTAAATGCTATTGGCCTTTTTTGCACACTTATATATATACCTGGATTATTAAAATGTATTTGTAGCCATAGTGAGTTCATAATTTTGGAAGGATAGGGCCTCTCAACCTGACAGAATCCTAGCTCTATCAATTACTAGCTATTTCATCTTGGGCAAGTGTTTAACCTCTCTGTGCTTTGCTTCTATTATTTTAAATATTAGTACACACCTGTAAGGTTAATATGAGCAATAAATCAGTTAGTATATAGAAGCATTTATAAGGATACCTGGTACATAGTCAACACTGTAAATATTTGCTGTTAGTATTATATTTAAGAAATATTTTGGTCCACAGTGGTTTGGTTTTGTAATCATTAGCCATTTAAAGACAGAAAGCTAGTATGAAAAGATTTTTAAAAGCAAAAAGCTAAAAGATAAAAAGAAGGGCAGCCCCCTTGGTCCCTTCCCACTGTGGGAGCTTTTCTGTCCTCTTAATAAATCCTGCTTTAAAAAAAAAAAAGAAAAACAAGAAACTGTGTCAACATACATATATGGTACAATAAGGAATATGCCTAATGATGATGCCAAGTATATAAAAGTTAAATTATGCTTGGTAGCATTTATTAAGGAAGATATGGACACGTGGCTTATTTCAGCAATATTTCTACCACTTGAAAATCAAGATAATTAAAGAGAGTAAAGTGTAAATATCACTGATCTGGAAAACTCAGATCAAAACTTCTGAAAATGCCAGATACAGTGCTATTTCTATATTCAACAAAAAGTACCAATTTAGAGTGGGGACGGAGATCATGTTCTCAAGAGCAATGTTTGAAGAATTTTTTAAAACCATTATAGGTGATAGATTCCGCAGTATAATAGATGATGCCTGGTGGTTTGGGACTGTGGAAAGTCAGCAACCTTTTCAACCAGAGTATCCTGATAGTTCTTTCCAGTGTTACAGTGTTCAGTAAGTACAGTTATGTTCCTTTATGCCTGATATGATATTGTAGTAGTATATGGTTTTCAGTAAGCTCTCCCAGAAATACCTTTTTATCTGACTTATCTAGTCTCTGAATGCCTGTACCTGTAAGGAAGAAATGCAATGGCAAACCTTTTGGCTAAAACAAAGAATGACCTAAAGACTTATTTCTCCCTCTTTTATTGCTTGCATTTTCTCTTAAGTATTTCTACTTTAGATAAGAATTGCAAGTATTTTTTTGTGGAAAATATAGAAATTAATTTAATGTTTAAAGTAACTGTTAAAGCTGGAATATAGCAAGGAATATTAGTACCTAGTCTTTCATTTAATGGTATGAATTCTAGGCAGAGGTATGTTTGGAGGTACTATTTGTTTACAATATTGACTTTGATTCTTTTTAAAATCCCAGAGTTGTAAGATTCCTAATGAATGAAGCCTTTCGAGAATGATAGAAGAAATGTTTATTTTATGAGAGTAGACTTTTAGTCTCCATATGGACTACTGCCCTCTAAGTTTCATATTGCTGGACCATGTTTTCTCTATTAAAGGTTTATTATGATCTTTATGTAAGCAGAGTTATACTTTAAAGAAAACTATATTGCTGTTTTCCAAATTTCACCCCAGGAAGTCATGCAACTTACGCTAGTATGTGAAGTAAGTGCCATGTGAATTTGATTTGCATCTTGTTACTTTTTAATAGCTGGGACAATAATGAGAGAGAAAAGATGAGCCCCTGGGATATGGAGCCAATTCCAGAAGGAAGTAAATATGCTTTTTAAAATTATTTTAACATAAAATGGCAATAGCATGTTATTGTAAACTAACTTGTTCTGATTGTTTTTGTATTATACCTAGCTGCCTTTCCAGATGAAGTTGGTGCTGGTGTTCCTGTGTCCCAGGAGGAATTGACTGCTTTGCTATACAAACCCCAGGAAGGAGAGTGGGGGGCACATTCCAGAGATGAGGAATGTGAACGGGTTATTCAGGGCATCAACCACCTTCTTTCCCTGGGTATGATGAATGTGAAAAACTAGGAACTTAGAAAAGAGCTAGGAAAATCAGAATATGAAGTTTTTCAGAAGGAAATGGAGTTCTTTACTGTATACTCCACTTTTAACTCAAGAATCACAGTGATTCTAGTTTTAATATTAACATTTTTATATGCTTGGCCAAAGTAATAACTAATAAACTTTTTTTAGTACTCTGAGGGAATAATGGTGAATGCCAGCATATAAGTGTCATTTTCATTCTTGAGTCACTTTAGCTCTCTTGCTATTAACTGAACTTGACTTTGGATGGGTTCCTTGGTAAAGACAGTGGGTGAGTAATTTATTTTACCTACATGAAAATTGCACTAAAACATATGACTTGTGAAATCTGACATTAATCCAGGAAAGACATAGAACCCAGGTTAAACATGGTGCTTTAAAATTTTGTTTGATTTGCCTGATTTGAACCTGTATATCATGCATGATTTATAGATATTGTTTACAAAGAAAAAGACTAACATTCTGTTTGTATCATTGAATCATCATGGGTTTAGAAATGTAGTATATTGCCTTTCCTTCTTGTTTCTATATGAATTATTGTTCTTTAACATGAGATGTTAATGTTCTTTATTGGTTTTGGTAATATTATAGATTTTGCCAGCCCTTTTGCTGTTCCAGTGGATCTCAGTGCCTACCCCTTGTATTGTACTGTAGTTGCTTATCCAACTGACCTCAACACCATCAGGCGGAGACTTGAAAATCGCTTTTACAGGTCTGTTAAGTTTTCTCATTTATTATATGATGTTTGCTTTCATTTTTGAGGTCTGTATTTTTATAGTATAACATGATTACCCAAAGACCCTCGTCAAAATTTCTTCTAGAAATAGGGAACTCTGATTTCCCTTTATTCAATAGATTCTCCCTCTTCCAGAGTAGAAAAGGGGTAGGAAAGAAAGACAGAGAGGAAAATATGGATAGCACAAATTATGTATAAAACAAAAACTGCAGTTGACCTTAGTTTATTAAAGGCAGATTAAGTGGCTTGTGGATTCATCATGATTAATGTGCTACAGATTGGGATCATGTTTAAATCCTCTGTTCGGGAATTAGGTGGCAGTAAATTAGATTTAATTACCAACCCCAAAATATATGTATAGGAAGAGTCAAGTTACTTTTTTCCTTGGTTTTGATTGGGTGAGGGATGGTTATGGCAGGGCTGTGGAGAGCACTTCTTGGTTCCTCTCTCATCAGAGCCTACTACTAACCACAGTACTTCATGAACTGGTTAATCTGCCTCTTATAATTGAGAATTGGTTGTGTTTTTATAACATTATATATTTGATTCAATAATATATCACAAAAGTAGCTAGGTAAAAATCTGTCATTGTCTATAATCTGCTTTTAAAGTTAAAAATCTACCTATTAATTGATCTAGCAATTCTACAACCTTGTGTTTATACAAGAGAAATAAAATCAAATGCCCACTAAAACTTAGATAAAAATGTTCATTGAAGCCATATTCATGATTGCTGAAGAATTCAAACAACCCAAATGTTTATCAATAAAAGGGTGAATCTAACGTTTGTGGCAAATTTATATGATGAAATACAATTTAGCAATAAAAAGGAACACACTACTGATAGAAACAACACAGATGAATTTTACAGATACTATGTTGAGTGAGAAAAGCACAAACACAAGTTACAGTGTATGATTACTTTTACATAAAGTGCAAGAAAAAAACTAATCAATTGTGAAAGAAGTCAGAAAATGGTTGATTGAACAAAACACTTAAGACCTGTGTCATGTTTTTGTTTGTGATACCGCAATAAGATCTTTAAACTGAAATGAGATAAAATTTTTTTTTTTTTGAGTTGGTATCTCACTCTGTCACCCGGACTGGAGTACAGTGGCCGCTCCCGGCCACCGCAGCCTCCACCTGCTGGGCTCCTGCGATCCTTCCGCCTCAGCCTTCCGAGTAGCCGGAATTACAGACATGCGCTACCATGCCCGGCTGATTTTTTGATTTATTGTAGAGATGAGGTCTCGCTGCCCAGGTGGGTCTCGAACCCGCGGGCTCAGGCAATCCACTCACCTCAGCCTCCCAAAGGCACGGGATTACAGGCTGAGCCACCGAGCCCGGCAATCTAAAATTTTTAATGAATAATATTTTTTATTTTCTCCAACATGTTTTATGCCATTGGTTTGCTAATAGCTTCAGTATAATACGTTTGATATTGTTAACAATAATTGATGACAATGTATTTTTCATATTGTCTTGATGATTACAATTTTATCTCCACCCTGCCTTTACATTTTTGATTTGAATAGATTGTCATTTAAAAATTTTTGGTCAAATTACTAATGTCCTGGATCAACTCTATTTCAAGCTTTGATATGCAGTTCAGTATTTCAGAATTCTTGCCTGTGGTTCAAATACTGTAACTATATCATTCCTTTTCAGTGCACATCAGTCATATATATTGAGTTACATACATGTATTGGAACACCTTTGACATACTGTGGTTAAGTTATTAATTGTTCTGTATTATACATTCCTAGATTATACTTTAAATGTATCAGCCAAGGCTAACATAGGATATTTTTTTCTTTCATAGAAGAATATCAGCATTAATGTGGGAGGTACGCTACATTGAGCATAATGCCAGGACTTTCAATGAGCCAGACAGTCCTATAGTTAAAGCAGCCAAAATTGTAACTGATGTCTTACTTCGATTTATTGGGTAAGAAGCAATTTTAGCTCCCAAAGAGGCTAACTTAAGACTTTAAAACAATTTTTTAAAAATTATTGAAAAATCATAGAAATTATTAAAGTGACTTCTTGTTTCTTAAGGGATCAGAGCTGTACTGATATACTGGATACTTATAATAAAATTAAAGCAGAAGAAGTAAACAGCACTGATGGAGAGGAGGTAAGAATTATGGCATGACTAGTAGGAATGAATCCCTTATCTGTAATTTGGAATACAGTAAGTATTATATGTAAATGTTGTAATTGGACATGAGCAGCAAAACAGATTTTTGAAAACTCACTGAATACCTGCATCTTTTTATATTAATCTCTTTAACCTGTACTTGGGTGGCATATACCAAAAATATAATAGTGTAGTCAGAGATGGGTGGCCAGTCGTCCTGTTTGACTTAGTGGGTTTTAGTGATTATAAATCAATACTTTGTTTTCCATCCTTTAAAAATGAGACAAGCCGGGCTCGGTGGCTCAGCCTGTAATCCCACACTTTGGGCGGCTGAGGTGAGTGGATTGCCTGAGCCTGTGGGTTCGAGACCCTCCTCGGCTACTTGGCGAGACCTCATCTCTACAATAAATCAAAAAATTAGCCGGGCGTGGTAGCGCGTGCCTGTAGTTCCAGCTACTTGGAAGGCTGAGGCGGAAGGATCGCCAGAGCCCAGCAGGTCGAGGACAGCCACTGCACTCCAGTCTGGGTGACAGAGTGAGACTCCAACTCAAAAAAAAAAAAAACGAGACAAAACACTCTTTTTTTTCTTCTTTTTTTATTTTAAAGATGTGGGGTACAATTCAGGGTTTGGTATACAAATGTTCATTATGCAGGTACCCTTGTTGATAAGGTGTGCCTTTCCCTTCCCTGGCAGTTTCCCTCAACTGCCAATCCCAACCCCTCCTCCCCTGACAGTTTCCCACTACTGCCAATCCCTTTCTTATAATATTATGATAATTGTTCAAGGTCCACTTACGAGTGAGAACATATGGTACTCTGTTCTTTGTTTCTGTGATAGATCACTGAGTATAATGGACTCTAAATCCATCCAAGTAAAACACTCAATATTTTAAAGGAATGTTTAGTTGATGGAAATTTCAGAAAGGATTTTATTTTCTATGCAATGTATATAAAATATTAAATTATTTTAAAATTACAAGTTTAGAAGTCTACATGCTTAGTAGTTTTATGAATTGCTACTTGATTTACTTTATGGAAATTTATAAACATAAACCAGTCTTTTCTGAATGAAATGGATTTACGACTCTTAGTAGACCCTTACCTATCTGATTTCCTCTTATATGTTCCTAATTTACTCAAAGCCATATTTGACTAGAGGTTATGATAGAAACAAAAAACAAGATTAGAGATTGATATAATAATAGAAAGTGATAATTCAAAAATCTTTCCTGGAAAACAATTTACCCCAGGGATGAGTGACTTAGATATGCAGATTCTATTGTAGTAGCATGAGATATTTTGCATGTATTATCTGTACTGTTAATTTCCAGAATGGTAAATCTCCAATGCTGGCTGTTTTTTACTCCTTCATAAAAATGTGTCTGACTCAGAAACGTTGTATTAATAGAGTCAAAAGTTATTTACATAATCACAAGGAAAATATGATATACCAACTAAGTATTAAATTCTTTAAACTTAAGAAAAAATTATTATTCGTATTCATTATATTTTGTTATATATTCCTTATATTTTATTTGACCTTTCACACACATGTATTTTAACTCAGGATTTGATATAGCAAGAACTTTTCCTCAGAATAGCATTATTTTGATTGGAATAGAAAATTTAATTAAAAATGTAATTCAAAAGCATTGTTTATTAGAAAGGTATGCCAATAGCTCATGAGCTGCTTTTCTACTAGGCATTGCCTAGATTGCATCACCATCATTCTATCACCGGTTGACCTTTGAATTAAAAAAATTATCCCTCCAAACGGTAACAACCTTAGGTTGTAATACTCATTTGTATTTTCTCTATAGAAAAGGGGTCTATTTATTGAAAAAGCAAAGAATTAATTGTTAGTATTTAATAATTATGTTATATTATGAACATGTCATATAGAATAAAATTTTTAAAAAATACACTTAAGTACAACTTCAGCAGATACCAATCACTGCACTTTTTCCCTCATTTCCTATTCTGATTTAAAGAGAAACTTTGACTCTTCTTCCAGTATATTTTCCAGCTTGTACACAATATATTGGGAAAGTTTGGAATGAGTCTCCCTCCAGCCTTTGCTATGCTGTCTGCTCCAATGACAGAAAGTTTATTGTGATTATATTTGCCATTTATTTGTAAATAGTCATCTAACTTGTAAGACTTTGGATGTAACTTAATATGTTCTTCTACTCTTCCCCTGTAATTTAGGAGACAGAAGTGGTTGATATAGATTCAGATGGTCCTGGTACTTCATCTGGAAGAAGAGTGAGTAAATAAATAGAGAAGAAAATTTTCAGATTTCCTGTGTCAGGGATTATCCCTATAACCAACCCCATGTTTGGAGAGTTGGCAGAAGGACTCTCAGAAATAAGTGTATAATTACAGCAGTGCAGTTAGGGTACACAGTTGGATTATGGGTAAACAGACACAGGCAGAGTCTAGAGAAATCCATGTGCAGTCTTCCTTATGCCATCTCTCCTATGAGGGGTCACATATCACACTCTTTGATCAGCAGTGTAAATGTAGCAACAAGTACGTGATTAGAGACTCAGTCCTCAAGGATTTTATTGGAGGCTGGTTATACAGATGCCTTCTGACTAAGATTCCATACTAAGATTCCATACTAAGATTCCAAACTCCCAGAAGGAAAGCAGGTATTCACAAATCACATTGTTTGTACTGCTTATGTACAGTAAACCATCTTTATTATTTAGGAAACAGTTCCAAAGTTCCAGGTTCCCAAATGCCAGTTTAGGGCCAACCTTGCAAGCAAGCCCTGCTAAAGATAGCAGCCTCAGGCCTGCCATGTTAACTCTTTTCTACAGACTTTCCTTCTATCAGAATTAGACATATTGTTTTATATAAGGAACAGTATCTTTTGAAATACTGAAGATGATCATACCAAAAGGCATCAAATGGTAAAAAACAGAATTTGTCTTATTACTCCACAAAGGAGTTCTTAAAAAAAAAAAGAAATAAATCTTTCAAGTGTTATTTTAAGAAAATTACAGTGCCATTGTCAAATATACTTAACTACTAGCAAATATTAAGACTATATAGCTATCATCACTCTTGTAGTGGAAAATAAGCATTTGTTCCTCCTTACCTGAGGTTCAGATTTTCTTAAAATGAAAGTTCAGAGTACTAGAATTATTGCCACTTTCAGGAATATAATATCTAGGTTTTGTTTGTTTTTTGCCAGAAAGAATGATGTCTACTTTGAACTAAGAAACTTTAAAATAGCAGCTGCTCTATTTTATATAGATACATTAACATTAGGGACACTTGAGAAATTCAATATAGAGTTAGGGAAAAAGATTTTAGTTATAATTCTATTAAAATCTATAGGTCAAATGCCGAGGTAGAAGACAGCCTTTAAAGTGTAATCCTGATGCTTGGAAAAAACAGTGCAAAGAGCTGTTGAGCCTCATTTATGAACGTGAAGACTCAGAGCCGTTTCGCCAGCCAACTGATCCTCTTTCTTACACAGTAAGCATACAGTTGTTTAATTGCCAATATGATAACTTCCCATAAATGCCCATGCCAAAATCTAGTTAAGAGCCATTCTCCCTCCCTCCTTTTCTTCCATCTAATCTGTGAATTGTGAGAGTAGTGTGATTAGTCATGACTTTAAAAAATGCCTGTCATATATTTAATGTGCAATTTGCACAGTTGCAAGCCAAATTTGAATAAAAATGTATTTGTCATTCTCTTCTACTTTGATTACAGATATTTGTTTAATACATCTTACTGGCTTCTAATATATTTCTATACACTGTAGACATTTGGTGGCATATATAAGTCCTGTTTAATTTATACTGAATATGTTCTCAATATGGTCATTCAGAGTAACCCACATACTAGTGTTTTCTTTTCTTTCAACAAAGAAAACAGAACTTAGATTATAGGATTCCTTTTCTAGGAGTATATCTACGTATACATCAAATTATCCTTTAGTGTAGATAGCACACCTATTTTAACTTTTTTTGAGAACAGGTATTCAGATCATCCTCTGAGCTTAATACACAACAGCATTCTCTATATAGAGATCTCAGTGGGGAAAAAATGTTCAAATAAGGAGCGAGATTATGTTCAGCAGAGCTTGTTTTGTTTGTTTATAGGGAGTTTAGGTAAAATAATTAGTCTTGTATTTTTCATAGTGGAGGAGAATCGTGCATGTAGAATTCCTTTCCCTTAAAGTACAGCCATATTTCCTATTTATATATTTTTGAGCCTAAGTAATAATGATAAGTTTTGATATTTTGCTGTGGTTGTCTAGAAACTAATATATGCTCTTTATCCTAACAGGGTCATCAAGAGCAAGAGGGAGAATCCTCAGAGTCAGTTGTTCCAGAAAGACAACAAGATCCTTCTCTTTCTGAGGTAGGCCTGGAAGTCCCTTAAAAAACATATACTGGTTGTTTTTGTGTTTTAACTTCATAAAACCTCCATATTGTACATGAACCTATTGTAACTTGTTTAAACTCTGCTCCTTGCTTTTTAACCTTTCTTTTTTTTTTTTTTTTGGTCATTTAGTTTTTGTTCTGTTTTCAAATCAGCATGCGTTTTCAAGACTGTTCTATGTAGCTTTCTTGTAGATGTCTATTTGTTTATGTAGATCTAAAGCTACTGCAGCAAAGTAGAAAACATCAATTGCACCATATAATTGACTCTATATTGCAACTGATTTTTCCACTGGGACTTCATTCAGCAAGCAGGCTGAGTGTTTCGAGTCTTGGTCATCATATTACACAAGTTCCAACATTTATCCTCTATGATAATCTTAGCATTTCATAATCCATACTGTGTTGGAATATGCTTTTGGTTTTTTATGATTTAAGAAAATAAGAAGATATATTTAGAGCAATTGTGACTTCTCATACTTTGAAAATTATTTTCTTTCTCTTTATATTACCTTTTCTCTGCTCTTTCCTCTGGCTTTGTGCCTTTTTTTGGTGTGGAACATGTGGATATTTTACTTCTTAGTGATTCTAAATAAGGAATCTAATAATGACCATGGTTTTCAATCTGAAACTTATTTATTGAGGGTTGTAGCATATACAGGTATAAATTTCAGATGTAATTTCATATGATAACCCTACAAAAATCCTAACTATACTTGAAAGATTTATGTTAAAATGGAACTTTCCCTCTCCCTTAATCAAAATCAAACCTATGAAATGGAAGACCTTAGATGAAGCAAAAGTATCATGTTGATTAAAAAACAAAAAGGAAAGAGTCATAAACATGACCAATTTGTCTTTGACTCTCAACTAAGACACTTAAGTAGAATATTCACATAGTAGGGAATCTTGGAAATATGTAGCTAATTTGTGAATTGTAACTATTTAATTATATGTGAATAATTCCATCTTCTACTGTCACCAAGCATTTTGCCAGGGTTTTGAAAGTTAAATCAGCCTTTAAGCAAGAAATGGAATTCCACATTATGGACTCTGTAGAAATGAAGCCAATGGCTATGAATTTTCTATTCTATTCTTTCAGAGTTATTTATGGTTAGTAACTGCAGTGTGAGGTCTAAGGCTCCCTCGATCCCAGCTGTTTTAATGAGTCACCAAAAGATGGTTTGCAGTCAGGCTGAAGTAGTTGATAGATTGAAAAGCAATGTGTTGGGGGGGGCAGGGGGCAGTGCATATAACATCAATAAGGGTACCTGATCTCAAACCTCCAAAGGGAGCCCCAAACTTTACTTGTACGCTTTCTACTTATCTACCTAATCCTGAATTGTACCCCATATATTAAGAGAAAAAAAGAAAAGCAATGTGTTTATTTGATGGTGGATTGTATTAATAGGTGGTACAAATCACAGTCCCGTTGTATTATATAGTATTGTTACACAGTGTGAGTATTTAATAACATATTCTTCTTTGTAGGATTGTGAAGATATTATAGGCACTCCTATGGACTTCAGCACTGTGAAAGAAACTTTGGAAGCAGGAAACTATGGTAGCCCTCTGGAATTTTATAAGGATGTTCACCAGATATTCAGCAACTCCAAAGCGTATACCTCTAATAAAAAGTCAAGGGTATGAAAGTGTTATTAGATGGGTTAATTGTCTAAGCATTTAGTTATATATATATGTATATTAGGCAGTTTTTTCACCAGTTTTAAAATTACTAAACAAATATATACTACAATTCTGACATAGTTACTGACGTTTTATTATCAAAACCTTCTTTGAAATATGGATTGTTTCTTAGGCATGCATCACTGATATCTGATAAATTTTTAAGTTCGTTGCACAGTAGATTTACACTTTCCCACTTCTACTTCATATAAAATGTATTTTCACTAATTTCTGCAGGCAAGATTTTTTTACATTTGCTTTCCCCCACCTTCATCATGATTGTTAGAGTAACATTTTCTGTAGAAAGTTTGGGAAATACAGAGAAGTATAAAGAAGAAAATAGCCAAGTGCAGTGGCTCATGCTTGTAATCCAAGCACTTTGGGAGACTGAGGCTGGAAGATCGCTTGAGGCCAGAAGTTCAAGACCAGCCTGGGCAACATAGCAAGACCCATCTCTATAAAAAAATAAAGTGAAACAAAATCTATTTTATTTTACAGTTACTATTTAATGTATCTACACCCAGAATTTCCTACATTAATATATATACTTACATATGTTCCTATATTTTTAAAAACAGATTTCATATTTTGAAGTATTTTTTGTTATTTGAGTGTTGTGAACATTTTCCTATATCATTATGACTTTTTTTTTCATTAATCAGTATTTTTTATTATGGTTTTGTGGGGTACAGTTAAGGGTTAGGTGTACAATGACGTTTCATTCAGGCACCCTGTAGATAAGAAGTGTTTTCCCATCCCCCGACAGATATTTGCTACTGTTAATCCCATCCCCCTCCCCCCCATAGTTTCCCAGTACCATCCGTCATTTTCTCATAGTATTGCATTGGATGTTCAAGGTCCATTATATGAGTGAGAACATGTGATATTCGGATTTTTGTTTTTGTGAGAGGTCACTCAGTATTATAGACTCTAGTTCCATCCAGGTTGCAGCGAAATTCATGATTTTGTTCTTTTTTATGGCTGCGTAGTATTCCATCGTGTATATGTACCACATTTTTTTAATCCAGTCCTCTTTTGATGGGCAGCATGGTTGTTTCCAGGTTCTTGGTATTGTGAACAATGTTGCGATAAACATACGTGTGCAGGTATCTTTTTTATAGAGTGATTTGTGTTCTTCCGGGTATATTCCCAGTAGGGGGATTGCAGGGTCATATGGAAGGTCAATTTTTAGAGCTTTTAGGAATCGCCACACTGCTTTCCACAGAGGTTGCACTAGTTTACACTCCCACCAACAGTGTAGAAGTATTCCCTTTTCACCACACCCTCTCCAGCAGCTGTTATTTTTTGAGTTGTTGATAATTGCCATTCTGACTGGAGTTAGGTGGTATCTCAGTGTGGTTTTGATTTGCATCTCCCTGATGATTAGTGAGGTTGAGCATTTCTTCATGTGTTTGTTGGCTGCTCGAATGTCTTCTTTTGTGAAGTGCATTATGACTTTTTGAAACCAAGATTTTTAAAGGTATTCTATTGTGTGATTTTTCTATGTGGTTTAACCAGTGTCCTGTTTGCTGGAAATTGTGGTTGTTTCCAGTTTTTCACTTTACATGAGTAATGCTGTGACTAATAATTTTAATATTGTACAAATCCCTGGAAGAAAAATTATTAGCCAAAGGATGTTTTTATCTTTAAGGTTTTTGGTACATACTAAAAATGTTCTTTTAGAATGTTCTTCCAGTGTAAATTCCCTGTGACATTGTATGAGAGTCTTTTTTGCTACCCTTCACAACACTGAACATTGTCTTTTATATTTTTTAATTTTCAGGTGACAATGAGATCTTGCTTTAATTATTCAAGAATAATTTTTCAAGTGAATAAATAGTACATAGATTTTGTGTTGAATGATGATGCTTTTATTGGTCTAGGCATGTGTATACCTTTCTTTTTTAATATAACCAAAGTAATTGGTAAAACAAGACTATAATTTTTGCCTTTTCAGATCTACAGCATGACGCTGCGGTTATCTGCCTTATTTGAAAGTCATATTAAAAATATAATCTCTGAATATAAGTCAGCAGTCCAGAGTCAAAAAAGGAGAAGGCCACGGTACCGAAAACGTCTAAGAAGCAGCAGCAGTTCGTTATCTAGTAGCAGAGCACCTAGGTATTACACTGATGCAGCATTTTATTTTCTCAAAACATTTTGTATTGGATTACCTCACTTCTGAAAGTATAGGGATAGTTGAGGAGATCCCAAGAGATCTTTCTTTTTCCTGAACTCTTGGGCCTGTGTAAAGATGGAGCTAGTAACCAAAAGCATTGTGTGTGGATTTTACTACACCAGAAACTTTTTTTAATTTTAGTGATTGAAGTTTAGCTGTCACATTATCAATTTGAAGCATTTGACTTTAATTTTAGGTCATTTCCTCTTTGGTCAGCTTAAGCATTTTGTGTCATACTATCTATTATAATATGTTGCTGACAGAAAAAATGCTCAATGTTGCTTATTTTTACTTCTAGTCCAAAAGGGAAACAGAAACAAATGAAGTTGCAGCCTAAAAATGACCAGAATACCTCAGTGTCTTATGCCAGGACTAGCTCTCCTTTCTCATCACCTGGTAAATATGTCTTTTGTTTTTAGTGTTCTTATCTCAGCTTAATACTGATATTAAGGAACTAGAAGAAGCATCATGGTTTATAATTCAATGAACAATGGATTTAGATTTAGAAAAGTTGTGTTTTATTCACAATTCTGCTTGCTAGCTGTGTGACCCTGGGCAATACATTAGGCCATATAATTTAGTTTCTTCATTAGACTAGGTAAATTTTAAAGTCTCTTCATTTTAGAATTCTTTGACTGAATTATTTTTAATGTCTATAATACTTAAGAGCATTCATCTACAATATATTAGTCAATGTAAGATTTGAGGATTCATTATGTGTGAAGGTGGGTTCTTTGAACAAATTTGTCTGACATCTTATGCTTGAAAGTTTAGTAGTGATAAACCATTTGTTCTCAAAATGCTCATATTTCCTTTTTAGAGCAACTTACACTTTTGTTATTGGAATAAAATAACTGAAATATTGTTTTAAAAGCAACCTTTTAAACTTTCCTGAAAACATGATATTACAATCTTAAAATACAAGTTTCAGATGCTACTGAAGGACTTTCACTATATCTCCTTGATGATGAACTGGATGGGCCATTTTCTTCAGCGGGCTTCAGTGGATATAGCCGAAGTGGAAATAGCCATGACCCAGGGAAAGCCAAATCATTTCGGAATAGAGTTTTGCCAGTTAAACAAGGTAGGAAATAAATATGCAACAGAGCATTTATTCTTTATTTTCTTATGATAGACGATGAATCATTTAAAAACTGTTGTATTAGCATAATAAAAACGAATATGTCATTGTAGTTATTGAAAGTTTTAATATTGTCAAATTTGAGTCTGATAGGGTTTCATATCCAAAGTTAGGAACAGACCACTAGCAGATTTCCAGTAACTATTTTCAAACATAGTTTAGTCTTTTTTAGAATTTTATTATAGAGATATGGGGTACAAGTGAGGATTAACTACATAAGTAGGCTGCATGCAGGTGAAGTTTGAGCTTCTAACTGACTCTCACTCCCCCTGGTAGTGGACCAGGTATCCTTTGTGTTGTCTTGTGTCCCTCACCCTCCTATCTCCCTCCCCAGCAGTGTCCACTAACTGCTGATTTCTCCTTTGTGCTAGTAGTGTGAGCTTAGTCTTAAAATAAAATGTAAAATGAATAGTGGAAAAAAACTAAATGAGGAATTATTTCCTTGAGCACATAAAATCCCGATGTTTGGGCAAATAGGATTTTTTTTTTTTTGAGTTGGAGTCTCACTCTGTCG
The DNA here is from genome assembly GCF_000164805.1 of Carlito syrichta. Classification (NCBI taxonomy): domain Eukaryota; kingdom Metazoa; phylum Chordata; class Mammalia; order Primates; family Tarsiidae; genus Carlito; species Carlito syrichta. Next base: position 229,057 of record NW_007256040.1, read on the forward strand.
CCCAGACTGGAGTGCGTGGTTGCTCCCAGCCACCGCAGCCTCAACCTGCTGGGCTCCAGCGATCCTTCCGCCTCAGCCTTCCAAGTAGCTGGAACTACAGGCGTGCGCTACCGCACCTGGCTAATTTTTGATTTATTGTAGAGATGAGGTCTTGCCAAGTTGCCCAGGCTGAGTCACCGAGCCCGGCAAGATTTTTTATATATTAAACAATACTAATGAGAAAGGAAAACTTTTTCAAAGTCATCTTTAAAATAGGTCTCATATTTTTGTGGGCCACTCCACTAAAAAAATAATAGATCTGGGTTTAGAAATGAATCTTCTTTCAGTCAGCACTCATTTCTCCCACCTTCTTACGTTTTTTTCCAGCTATATAACTCAGATATTCTCTTCCCTAGGGGCCTGCTATATCACTAAGTCAGTGGTTTTCAGATTGTGCCCTGCCCATTTTTGGGGGATCCACAGAGGTACTTCCGGACTTCTCAAAAGAACCTTCTGCATTCAACCAGACAACTGTTTTTAATTTTATATAATGAGGTTTTATATAACTTTTCATTTGGAGACAAATTTCCACTGCTTAAAAAGAAATCACTGACTTAATTCATTATCATTTTCATCTGTCTTGGACCATGTCAGGACATCAGTTATCATAAATATTTGAAGGTTATTGTTATTTGAAATTTATAAAGAATAGTTAATATGCTTTTACACATGTTTTGTTGAAATGTAGATTTTACTTTATATATGTTTTAACAAAAGATTAAGTATCTTATCTGATGTTATTTAAGTGTCAAATAACTTAAAAATAGACTTTCCAAAGATGTATTATATATTGGTTATATGAGAAGAAACACACTTGATTACTTTAAAATAACTAGTGCCGTTATTTTTCGCAATTTGTAACATTACTCTCTCTCCTCTGATCCTGCTGCACATTGCATACTCATGCCACTGCCTTTTCTCATTTTACCCTCCTCTTCACTGCCAAGTTTGTAGATAGAGTAACCCGTACTTCCTGCCTCCATTTTTTTTCCATGTACACATTCCTTTATTTTTGTAGTCTGTCTTTTGCCCCAACCACTCTCCAAAAGCTGTTCTCCCCATAATCATCAGTACTCTTCAGTAGCCTACCAGTTTCCTTTTCTTGGTACTTATCTTCTTGATCTCTGTATCATTGTACACTGTTGACTACCTCTTCTACGAGCTCTACTTTCAGGTTTCTATACTTTACTGATTCTCCTTTATCTCTGTTTCTCCTGTTTTGTTTTGTTTTCCTTTGACGCTACTTGCTCTTACTGCAGAGTTTACCACTGTTTTTTGTTTGTTTCTTTTTGTCTTCTACACATAAAGGAATCGAATGACTGCAACAGTCATCTGAATGCAAATGACTCTCCAAATGAGTATACACAGCTTAAACGTTTATGCTACCAATCGTATTTTCAAATAAATCCTTTAAAACAATCATTGGGTTCTTATCATCTTTGCATCTCAAACTTGCTTCTTTTTCAGTGCTCACTATTTTAGTTAATGGCACCACTGTCTTCCTAGCCACCCAACTTAAAATTTCTGTGTTCTTTAACTCTTCATTTACCCCTCATATCTAACTGCCAAATTTTGTGAATTCCACAACTCATTACTACCACTTAAACCTCCTGTCGGTAGTGTTTTGCTCTTACCTTAGTCTCTAACCTAGTTTATTAATCAGCTCATGCTTCCATAACAAAATACCACAGAGTGGCTTGCACAACAGATGTTTATTTACTCACAGTTCTGGAGACTCAAAGTCCAAGATCAAGGTGCCTTATGGGTGGTGTCTGGTGAGAGCTTTTTCTCGTGGCTTGTAGATGGCCACCTTTTTGCTGTGTCCTTATGTGACCTCTTGTTTCTATACAGAGAAAGAAAGAGAGATCTGGTATTTTTCCCCTCCTATAAAGATGCCATTTCTATTGGATTATGGCCCGAACTTATGACTTTATTTAACCTTAATCACCTTCTTATAGACCCAGATCTCCAAATGCACTTATCAGAAGTTAGAGTTTCAAGTTATGAAATTTGAAGGAACACAATTCAGTACACGACACCTAGACTATTAGATTAGTCTTGTCATCGTAGTCACCCTAGTCTAGAACAATTCTAGTCTTTCTTCTTTCCTTCCAGTCCCCTCTTCTGCTACCTCACTGTCTGGTCCTTATCAATTATCTTGGCTGGTTTTTATTTGTTTATCTTAAGAGATAATATCTTGTTCTGTTGCCCAGGCTGGAGTACAGAGGTGATTATACTTCATTGCAGCCTCTACCTCCTGGGTTCAAGCGATCCTTTTACCACAGACTTCCAAATAGCTGGGATTACAGATGTGATACCACACCCAGATAATTTTTTTTGTAGAGATGGGGGTCTCACTGTGTAGCCCAGACTGAACTCTTGGCCTCAAGTAATCCTCTTGCCTTGACCTTCCAAAATGCTGAAATTACAGGCATGAGCCAGTGTGCCTGGCCTCTTCTTTATCTTTAAATATTGGGACATCTCCGGTCTTGATCCTCAGCTGCCTTCTCTCCATATACTCTCTCAAGTGAGTGCTCTCCCAGTTTTTATTATCCTAGATATCATCTCTTTACTGAAAATTTCCAAAATTGAATTTTTAGCTCCATCCTCTCTTCTGAGCTCCAGACTGGCATACCCACCTGCTTTTTAAATAAAAATAAATAAATAAATAACAAATAACTGGAATCTTGCTTTTTTTTTCAGTACCCTCTCAAACATGTTCCTCTTTCAGTGTTCTCTAACTTAGCAAAATATCTCTACAGTTCACCCATTTACACTTGACATCTAATCTGTCAGTAAGTTCCATCAGTTCAATTTAAAATTAAAAGTTAGCTCTGATGTCTTCTCTAGAAGGGAATATTCCAAATCTAATTACTTGTCATCACCTCTATTGGTACATTCTTCATCATGTCTTACCTAGACTACTACAGAGAAGCAGCTGGTGTCTATTCCCAACCTTGCCTCCTCTAATTTATTTTCTATACAGCAACTATAATACTCTTTTTAAAATGTAAATCAGATCCTGTCTTTCTCTAGCTTAAAATTCTCCACTGTCAGTCATTTCCTACCACTCCCTAGTTTTCTATTCCACTCTAGATATGATGGTTTTCTCTCTTCATCTGTTGGAATGTTCATTCCCCAGATCTCAGTTTTTTCTTTAAATGTGGCCTCTGCAGAGAAGTCTTTCCTATCTAAAATAGCCCCACTTCTACATTCTTTATTTTTTTAACCCCTTTTCCTTTTGGTTTGTTAGCTTGTCTGTTTTTTGGAGTCGGGGTCTCACTGTCTCTCAGACTGGAATACAGTGGCATGATCATGGCTCACTGAAGCCTCGACCTTCTGGGCTTAGGTGATCCTTTCATCTCAACCTCCCGAGTAGCTGGGATTACAGGCACATACCACCATGCCTCTTTTTTTTTTTTTTTTCCTACAGACAAGGTCTTGCTTTGTTGCCTAGGCTGGTCTTAAACTTAAACTCCTGGGCTCAAGCTATCCTACTCCCTGAGCCTCCCATAGTACTGGGATTATAGAAGTGAGCCATTGTGCCTCTTTTATTTATTTATTTTTTTAATATAGCATGTCTCACTATGTGAAATCATTATTTATTCATTATCTGTCAAGGTGTTCCCATTAAAATATAAATTCCAACATCAGACTTTGCCTTATTCATTGCCATATTCTGATTCCTAGCAATGCCTAGTCCATAGTAAGTATCAGTAAATATTTGTTTAGTGAATGAATGAGACTATTCTGATTCATATTTTTAAAATTCAGCCCTTAAAACTTGTGCCTAGCTACCTTATCACTCATCATTCCACTTTCACATTCTTCTCCCCCCAAACAAAGCAGTCACATAAAAATCTAAACTTCAGTATCTTCCATTTCAAACAAATTTAAGGTCTTCTCTAACACCCTTTGTGATTTTAACTCATCTATTCTGGGGGAACTATAGAATGTTTTTGAACCTAAATAACCATATTATCAATGCCAAAGCTTAACTTTTAAAAATCATTCATTTTGATTTAGATCACTCCCTTGATGGACCTCTTACAAATGGTGATGGCAGAGAGCCCAGGACAGGAATCAAGAGAAAACTACTTAGTGCATCAGAAGAGGATGAAAGCCTGGGAGGAGAAGAGAAAGAGAAAAAAGAAACAAAAGAGAAATCACATTTATCCTCCTCGGAGAGTGGAGAGTTAGGATCCAGTTTAAGTTCTGAAAGTACCTGTGGTTCTGATTCTGACTCTGAATCAACTTCCAGAACAGATCAAGATTATGTAGATGGAGACCATGACTACAGCAAATTCATACAAACCAGACCTAAAAGAAAACTCAGAAAGCAACATGCCAATGGAAAAAGAAACTGGAAGACGAGAGGCACAGGAGGAAGAGGCAGATGGGGAAGATGGGGTAGATGGAGTAGAGGAGGCAGAGGAAGAGGAGGCAGGGGAAGAGGGGGTCGAGGAAGAGGTGGAGGTGGCACTAGGGGGAGAGGGAGAGGGAGAGGTGGAAGAGGTGCTTCTAGAGGAGCAACCAGAGCCAAACGAGCACGTATTGCAGATGATGAATTTGACACCATGTTTTCAGGACGTTTCAGTAGACTGCCTCGAATTAAAACAAGAAATCAAGGCAGGAGGACTGTTTTATATAACGATGATTCAGATAATGACAATTTTGTGTCCACTGAGGATCCTCTGAATCTTGGTACATCCAGATCAGGTAGAGTGCGTAAAATGACAGAAAAAGCCAGGGTTAGCCATCTCATGGGATGGAATTATTAACAGTTAATAAATTTAGAATAATTTTAGAAATTCAATGGCCTTCTACTGCAGGGAATTCACCAGGAAATCTACAAAGCAAGTTGTGTGGGGACTTCTGCTTCCTTTCACATTGGTGCTTTTCCATTTATGCCAGTATACATTTGTTTCAAGACTTTTGATCTCCACACTTCATTTGTTCAAACAAGCCTTACTCATTAGGCCTTAAATTAAATTCTGCCCACCCACACACACACACACAGACACATACACATAGACAAACATGTACACACATATAACACACAGACACACTACAGATTTACTACATTAAAGGAGCATTCAGCTTCTTAAGAGTAGCATGACATTTTTATCTCAATAAAATAACCCTCTTTTGCTTTTGTATCACAGAAGTATAGCACCTTCTTACAGAGTTTTATATAGTTTTTTTTGCCATTTTGATTCCTATACCCAGTAATAATAACTTTTGCACAATACACCAATCCTAAAGGCAGCTATTAAATGTTTACAGTTTCTATATTGTAAGAACGATCTGGATTATTTTACTCTTCCCAGGCCAAACTTTCATGAATTGTACTGAACTGAAGTATATATTTATACTACAGTTTTTTGGGGGGTGGGGGGAATCTTGATGTGCTTTTCATTGATTTGCATAATTCACGTTAAAGGTGAGAAAGGGTTGGTGCCTTGTAAATATGTAGCAAATCTTTGTGGTGTGTCTTGATGTGTGCATTAACTTTATTAAAAAAGAATACTTGAGGTATCAATCTAGACAAGGTGCCAAATGCAAAAGCTTCTTGCATCCATTTTCTTTCTCCTATTATATTTTATTGCATTAATAGAACTTGTATAGCTTAAAGAATAACTTAAACATTTGAAAAATCCTCATCCACAAAGAATAACTTCTTTGAACAGTAGCTCAGCTACCTCTTAACTACAACTACTGGAAATATTAAGAAATATAGTTGCTGTTATTCATTACTGACTAAGGAGAAATAGAACAAACTTGGTAGGAATGAATACCCTTAAATTATAAGCTGAGAGGTTGTTAATAATTGTATTGGCTCTCAAATTAATAGTTGTAATTAAAAACTTTCCTAAGTATAGTATACTTTACCTTAGACTTTCTTAGAACTTATTTGTGTAGGTAAACTTGGGCTACTGCGTATATATTTCTGCTACCACGTATATATTTCTGCTACCACTTACTGTTTAACAGCTGTGAGTTGCTGGTTTTCATTTGAATCTTAAAATTTAGCAGAGCACCTAGTTTGAGTTGGAATGTTTTGGCTACATAGTATTTTGAACTAACTTTAATAGGTTCTGCTCATATCATTCCAAAGGTTTCTTCTTTTCTAGTCTTTGAGAAGAGAACCTTATTGCACTGCACACTGATATTTTGAATCATTATTTTATAGATGAAAAAATCTTTAAAAAACCCTTTTGGTCTTGTTTACAGCAGTAGAGTGCACATGGTTCCATAAGTGAACTTGAGTTCCAAGATCAATTTTACTCCTCAAATTTGAGATTACAGATTTGCTAATTTGTTAGATACATTTTTTGAGGTGAGAGGGATAATATTGATCTCTGTTTTTGTAACAACAAATTTGTTGCACTTATATCAGACTTGTGAGATTAAACAGACTTTCTAATGTGTACCTAGTTATCCCAGGATATTTCTTAAGCTAATGTATTTGTCTCATGCTTTCAATCATTTCATGCATCTGAAAATCCTTTAGTGCAGAGGAAGGAGTACACACATAACTTTGCTTTTTTGGTAGGGTTGGGGTGAGGGTTATTCTTGGATTAACATCTTTAAGCAATTTTCACTTGCAGTAGAAATGATGTTCAGGCTTTAAGGAAGTATTGTGAATTGTTAATGGCACTAATTTCTGTTACTGGACAGTAGACCAAGCTATTTTTGTGTTGTAATCTTTTTTTTACTAAACTAAAATTGCTTCTGGTTGTAACTCAGCTGCCACTTTTAACCATAGTATAGGTTCAAAACGTTCCTGTTTTTGAAACTGTTTGATTTTTGCTAAAGTGTACTATTTCAGTTATTCATTCCTTGGGCATTTAAACTATATTGTGCCTGTGTTTTCCTGGAATCAATAACACTTTGGCCTACCCTAGTCAAAGTGACATAGTTACTTAAATTCCTGGATATATACCCAAATGTGGATCACATGTATCATTTTAGTGTGAAAATTTTTGTTGACATTCTTCTATGAAGAGCTGACCTCTGAAAATGTAGAAGAATTGACATTGTGTGATTTTAGCTATCTGGAGCTTTATTTATAATTTATTTTGAAAAATGAAAATGCCACATTTATTTCCCAAATGTCAAGATTTTCTAGATTTTAGATAATTAGAATAATAAGGCTAAAGATGTTTTTAAGCATATTTTATATGTAGTGAAATACTGTGAAAATACTAGTGAACAGCATTTTGCTGTAATGTTGATTTCAGTTATTAAGATTTAAAGAATTAGTCACCAAGGTATGTTAGTTAAGCATAGTTATCATTTATTACAAAACAAACAGATACTTTTCTGTTTGCATGCAAATTATTTTAATAAGTGTGAAATAAAAGTTTGGAAGATAGTATTTTTACTTTTATATCTGGACTTTCCCCCTCAATTTATACTTTGCTTTTTTGTAACACCACCTCCTGTGAATGTGTTGTAATTTGTGTCACATTGATAACATTATCATTTTAACTTTTTTTCAAGGCCCTTTAAACCTAAATAAGATCTGGGTTCAGCCATAGCAAAACAAGTAGGAAATGAGCTGAGAATTTTGAAGAAAAGTCTAAATCTTAAGTTAATTGCTAAGAAAAACCACTGTTATATTTAGGCCCATGAGAGCATACACATGTATAAGCCTAATCCTATGCTAGATGTGAGTATTCAATGAGCTGTAGTATATCTCATAAATGCTAATACTGTTTAAATTTCCAGCTTTAAGATCTTAGCATGTGTATATATTTATAAAACCTGAATTGTGTCTTTCTTCTATGACTTGCTGTGTGTATCTCTTCCAGCAAAAGGATGCTCTCCAAACCATTTGTTAGCCTACTAGCCTAATGACTAAATTTGTTTTTGTATATGTGTGTGTGCACTTGTGTGTATGTAGGGTTTTTTTCCTAACTGGAAACACCTTATGTCAGACATCTAAAAATGTGTATTTTTTATGGAGGACAGTCTACCGCCTTTTTGCCTCTGTACAGTTTTAGCTTACCTATTTACTGCTTGACCATCCATTTCATTATTTCTTATGGATAACCAGTCCAGGTTTTTTTCCTGTACCTGTGTCCCTCTATTTTAATTTAACTTGCCCTTCTTTTATTTGTTTCTTTTTCTATTTCCCTTCCCAGAGTTCAAGCCTGTGCTAGAGTTCTTCTCTACAGCACTTTGTTACATCCAGAGGCAAAGAAACTAAGTAAAATTTATAAATCTCATTCTGAACAAATGTGTGTCAGATATCTAACTCAGCTTTTCAATACTTTAAAGTACGTTTGAGTGATTTTTCTTTTGTTTATGTTTTAATCCCATAGATTGTCATCAGACAATAACAGAGTGATTGAAATGGAAAGATGTGAATGCCACTTCTAGCTTTTTGACAAAACTTTTTTGAGCATTTTTCAAAATGTGTATGTTTGTGATAATGATAAATGAAACACCTTATTACTTACTTATATATCTCAAAATTCATTTTAAGCACATTTGCCAACTGGTACTTATCTTCAAAGTTGGAATTTTCACATCTGCAAAAAGGAGACATATAAATTTCAGTATACTTTCATGTCCAGCTTTTTATACAGTCACAATAACATTTTGAGCTCAGAAATAAATAGTTTAGTTCTGGAGGAAAGGATGGACCTTTTGACATTTAACATCTGTTTTAAATGTTATTTTTAATTAAGGCTTGTTTTAAAAATTAGTGTGAAAATATTTTCATGATTTTTGCTTTTCATCTCTTAGCAAAGTTTTTTTTGTTGTTGTTTGTTTGTTTGTTTCTTTTTTATCAAGTTGTCATCACCAAATTTGCCAACCTTCGATTACATTCCGGTATAAAGTTAAATTTTTTTCATAGTGCTGTATTTTGTGGAATATGGATAGAACTCAGGTTTCTTGATATTTATTTCTTATATAGCCTTATCCTTGATTATTTACTTTTCCATCTTTTCTCTCCTTATTTTTATCCTCATTTTTTTTTTCTGCAATGAAGATTGTATCTAATTTAGCACATTTTGACTGGCAATTTTTTATTTGTTGATGAAAGAAATGCAGCAGAAAAGCCCTTGCAATTTAGTATTAAGGTGTGTTTGTTTATGTTTATTTTTATGTATACCCATTTCTTATTCTTATATCTATCTTAATTAAATTTAGAATATGAGACTTTGATATATAAAAGCATGATAAGTATTTTCTAAAAAAATAAAATAAAACTATTGATACATAATGAAACCACCGTTGGTGATTGACTTTTAAAATCACGTACAAGCATATTTAGAAATCCAGTTGGGAAATGTGTTTTTACATGTGTCACCAGATACACATTAGGCAGTACTACAAATGTTAATTCTTAAACAATAGCGTGGTGATGGCAATCAGTAATTTATTTCTTTGTCCTGTAATTTATCATCCTTGTTTTTTGTAATCTTTATGCAGTATTAACAAAACTGTACCTTATGTTTGTTCTTAGTATCCATAAGTTTTAAAATGAAAAATCAGTTAATAGTTGATGTGATGTTGTATATGGACAAAATGTCCATTAAACTAAAATTCAGTAAAGAAAGGAATACTAAACTGGCTTGGTTTATGAAAGATGTTTTGTTTGGCAGTCGTCAGTCATTATAAGCAATTACCTTCAAAGACAAAAAACTGGACTAATTTGTTGCCATTCTTTATGGGATGTTTACAATAAAATTCCAAGTTGTTTGGAATCAATTGCACTCTTGCTGCTTTATGCCTTAACTCATGTACCAGAGATAACAAGAAGAAAGAAATATGGATTTCTATTTCTTTTTATTATCCAGCTTTAGAGATTGTAACATGTAACTCTTGGTCTTTCTTGTTTCTTTGTCATAGAATATTTTATTACTATTATTATTTTTTTAATCTGAAAAACTAGGGTGCTTCTTCCTATCAAATAAAAGGATTTTTTTTTTGGGCCTTAGTCATTGCAAATATTATTTGAGTCATTTTTAGGTAATAAATATAATATTACCACTTTAAATATGGACTGCTTGGTACATTAAATAACAGCCTCCAAAGCATTTGCCAAAAGTATTTGGCAGAGCTTTTCAAAATGGATAGATCTTTAATGTATTTATGCCTTATAAATGTTAACAGCTTATAACTACAAATCACTAGCATTTTTATACGTAGTCAAATTAACTGTTCTGTAAATGGTGCTTTTACTCAGTGTAAGTGTAGGGGGGAGAAAAGTTAGATAAAGTGACTTTTGAGTCAGGATCTGAATGCCTTGAACTTATACTCAGAATTTTTCTCACAAAGGTGAGAAGCGCCAAAGACTGGACTGAATATTTTATATATATGTTATCGATTTTGTGTATTTAGAATGAAAAAATGAGGTAATTGAAAAAAAAGAAAACCTTATAATGGCATGGAAGTAGTGTGATTTTTCACAATATTTAGAGATTGAGGTGGAGATAAATTGTTGCATGTTTTTGTTTAGTTGCCTGATTGGTTAAAAGTCCTTAAAGATGTACACATTAACAATTCTTTTTTTATATCAATATTTTTTATTATGATATTGTGGGGTACAGTTAAGGGTTAGGTATACAAATATGTTTCATTGAGGCACCCTGTTGATAAGAGGTGTTTCCCTGTCCCCAGACAGATATTTGCTACCGTTAATCTTGTTACCAGACTTTTTTTTTTAGCCTCATCCACTAGATTTTTTAAATAGAAAAGGAATTTTTTTAACAAAACTTTGCAACAGTATTCAGAAGAAGATCGGGTTTTTTTTCTAGTTGAGAAGCTCAAGAAAAAAATCACTCTCATCCTCTCTCAGTTATATGCCATTGACAATTTAAAGCTACTTTCCAAAAATGCACAAAATAAATTAAAACTAGTATATTGCCATGAGATGATTTTTTTAAAAGGGATTTTTATTGGAGTATTTAATCCTATACACTACAGTTGTCTTCTTAATCTTTTATATAAATACTTAAGGAATTTTTTATCTAACTAATGCTGGTAGACTAAATATGCCATTAAATAAAATGAACTGTTTAAGGTGTTAGTTTTTCTCCCAAAGTTTTAGGGAAACATTTTTCTTTCTTTGTTAACTTTAGTGAATTTTCCTTTACCAGCTGTGACAATTGCCTTATTAAGGTTACATTTTACCTGCAGATTACAAACATCTAATAGATAATTTTAACAAAGTTATGAAATTAATATTAAGTAGATAATTGCCTTTTAAACATATTTCTGATACCAATATTTTTTCATTAATATGCACATTTTGAATTGGCAACTTTCCTGCTCTACATCTTTATAAGTTTTGTAGTAAATATGTGAAGAAATAAAACCATTTCAAATTGCTTAATTTAGGTTACTAATATTTATTGCTGGGGTTTATTAAGAATGTTCTTATGGTTGATTTTTGTCATGTTGCAATTCTAATTAGAATTTGTATAGGAACATGTTCATTTATATTAGCCATTGTGTGTAGTCAAATAATTTAAGGCAGTAAAACTGGCTTAAGGTGTTCTTCCTACTCTTTGGCTTAAAAAAAAAAAAAGCTTATAATGTTAAAATGAGATTTGCATCCCAAATTGTGTAATAGAGCATTTTTAGAGGGATATTTTGTTACCCTTGAATATTATTCATCTAGAAGATAATGAAATGCTGATAGTTCTGAATTGTTTTCATATATTAAATTTTAATTTATTATAGCCAGTCTTGTATATAAAAACATAAGTGTTAATTTTGTCTCGTCTGATCCGATGGAGCAGAAAATTATGCCCATGACATTCTCATGGTCACTAAATTACAAATAATCTCTTCACTTTTGGAGATTGGTGTTCATTTGTATTCTAAGTATGGTTAGTCATTTTCATGATGAAGAAAAGTAGTTGGCCTGACCAGTTGTGGATCACGCCTGTGATTCTAGCACTTGGAGAGGCAGATGGGGGAGGATTGCTTGAGCCCAGGAGTTCGAGACCAGCCTAGGCAACATATTGAGACCTTGTATCTACAAAAATAAAATAAAATAAAGAAATTAGCTGGGCATGGTGGCACATATCTGTAGTCCTAACTACTCAGGAGGCTGAGAAAGAAGGATCTCCTGAGTTTAAGAGGGAGAGGCTGTGTTGAGCTGTGATGGCACCAGTGCAGGATCCTGGGCAACAAAACCAACTCCAACTCAAAAAAAAAAGCAAAACAATAGTTCACATTTGTCATAGGTACATTTAAAAAACTTTCCAGTTGCCTCAGAAATTTAAAGCTGGTGAATACAATGACATGTTTTTAACTCTAAAAATAGCTCTTTATCACTTTGCTTATAATTATTCAGGCAGAAATTGTGAAATGATTATCTGAACTAATAAGCTACATTCTTTCTCTAAATATATGTGAGGATGTCCTTCATGGACAATATTTCTGGCAGGAATTTGGAGCCTGTTCTTTTTATATCAGTGATAAGAAATGACTAAAAGAAGTCTAGACTCTTCCTTCCCAGACTAGTTTGTTTGTTCCTTCATTCATTTACTGAGTACCTTCTCTGTGCTAAGCATTGTAATTTTATAAAGGACTTTGCAGTTTATAAACCTATAGTATTGATTAATCACCAGAATGTCACTATCAGCAAATTTTATTTTTAATTATTATTATTTTTTGTTTTTTCTTCAAGTTGCTCATAGATCCTAGATGTTAGGCCTTTGTCAGATACATAATTTACAACTATATATTTTTTCCCATTCTGTGGAAATCTTGTTTCCCATTTTGTTTTTGTTTTTTACTGTACAAAAGCTTTTCGGTTTGATGAGATTCCACTTGTCTAGCTTAGCGTTTATGGCATTCGCTTTTGGAGATCTGGTCAAGAATTTGTTGCCTGTGCCAGTATGCATAAGGGTGTTTCCTACATTTTCTTCTAGGATCCTTACAGTTTGAAGCTTTACATTTAGGTCTTTAATCCATTAAGAGTTGAATTTTGTATATGGTGATAGGTAGGTATCTGGTTTCATTCTTTTGCATGTTGTCAGCCAGTTTTCCCAGCACCATTTACTAACTATGGTCTCTTTTCCCATTGATTGTTATTGGTGGCTTTGTTGAAGATAGTTAGTTGAGAGACTGTGTTTATGCTTCTGGAATCTTGATCTTGTTCCTTTGGTCTGTGTGCCTGTTCTTGTACCAATATCAACCTGTTTTGGTTACTGTAGACTCACAGTAAAGTTTATAGTCTGGAAATGTGATACCTCCCATTTTGTTGCTTTGCTGAGGATTGTTTCGGCTATTCATGCACTTTTTTGTTTCCATATGAATTTCTGTATTGTTGTTTTCGGTCTAAGAAAAATGATGGTGGAAATTTGATGGGTATTTTATTGAATCTGTAGATTGCTTTGGGTAAGATGGACATCTTGACAATATAGATTCTCCTGAGTCATAGGCATGGTGTTTTCCATTTGTTTGTGTCATCCTTGATGTCTTTGAGCAACATTTTGTAGTTCTCGTTGTAAAGATCTTTCACTTTTCTGGTTAGGTGGATGCCAGGATATTTCACTTTTTTGTGTGTGGCTGTTGTGAATGGGATTGTGCTTTTTATTCACTTCTCTGCGTGCTTGTTGATAGTGTGTTGAAATGCAACTGTCATTTGCACATTGGATTTGGTACCCCTGAGACTTTACTAAAGTTGATTATCAGTGCGAGGATGCTTTTGAGACTCCCTAGGATTTTCAAGGTATAGATTCATATTGTCCACAAAGAGGGGTCAATTAACTAGTTTATTTGTGTACAGGTGTTCATTTTAATCTTTGATAATCATTTGAATTTCTTCAGGGTCAGTTGTGACTTCTCCTTTTGCATTTCTTTTTTGAGTCAGGGTCTCACTCTGTCGCCCAGGCTGGAGTGCAGTGGCACACTGCAGCCTTGATCTGCTGGGCTCAGGCAATCCTTCCCCCTCAACCTTAAAGTAGCTGGAACTACAGATGCATGCCACCATGCCCAGCTTCCTTTTGCATTTCTAATTGTGCTTATCTGGGCTTTCTCTCTTTTTTTTTAAAGCCATTCTGGCCAGTGGACCATCAATCTTATTTATCCTTTCAAAGAACCAGCTTTTGGTCTTTTTGATCCTTTCTATGTTTTTGTCTTCTATGTTTTTGTATGTCTTGGTGGGGGGTGGTTCATCTTGGTGGCAATATTTATTTTTATTGTACTGTGATATGAGAAGATGCATGGTATTTGATATTTTTGAAAGGAATCCTTTTATGTCTGGGAATGTGATCAGTCTTGGGGTATGCTTCATGTGCTGATGGATAGAATGTATACTTGGTAGATGTTGTGTGAAATGTTCTACTGATGTCTGTGAAATCCATTTGATTGAGCATCCGGTTGAGGTTCGGGATCTCCTTAATGATTTTTTGCCTCAGTGATCTATCTAAAGCTGCAAGTGGGGTATTTAGGTATCCGACTATGATTGTTTGAGAGTCAGTGTCCTCTTTTAGTTTAATTAGTAGTTGTTTTATAAAACCTGGTACTCCTGTGTTGGGTGTATCATATGTTTAGGATGGACATTTCTTGTTGATGGGTTGAGCCTTTTACCATTATGTAGTGTCCTTCTGTGTTTTTAACTTGTTGATTGGAAGACTACTTTGTCTGATATTAGGATAGCTACACCTGCCTTCTGTTTTTCATTTGCCTGAAAAGTCATTTTTAAGCCTCCAACTTTGAGTCTTTGGGTGTCTTTTACAGGGAAATGAGTTTTCTCATTGTAGCAGATTGTTGGATCATGCTTCTTTATCCAGTTTGCCACTCTGTCTTTTCAGTGCCACATTAAGTCCATTCATGTTCAGATCGATCATTGAAATGTGAGAGTTTATTCCTGTAATAGCGCTTTTAGGGGTTTCCTTTTCTTCTTACTGTTGTATTTATATGTATTTTCATTTTTGTGAGTGCTCTGTATGCTCTGTTAACTCCGTGTTTGCCTGTACTTTTGAGATGGGTGCGACTGTTCCTTTTTTTCCTGTGTTCAGTACCTTCGTAAATGTCTTCTGAAGGGCTGGTTTGGAGGTGGCATAGTGTTAGCTTTTTTATCTTATTAACAAGGTGATTTTTTTTCTTCCTTCCTAATCTATGAAAACGTCATGAAGATTACATTTCCTTTTGCTTCTTACTCAGATCACTTAATCATAAGAATACTTAAAGATGTTTGAGCTTCTTAGTACTTTTGAAATGGTTGAAGCTACTAGGTTTGGGAGTAGAAAAATGAATGAAGTTTTTAAAATGAATATCTTACACAAACTTGCAAAAGGGCAAATACAAGTAAGTGTAGATAATTTACTTGTATCTTATTTTGAAGATTAATTGTGCTAACAATGTACACAAGTGTGCCCTATACCTTGTGATACAACATTTATTAGTTATGGCAACCTTGCAAGCAATATGTTCCTTTTCCAGTGCAAAGCATAGAACTTTTTTCCTCTTCTTAGTTCTATTGAGTTTTCAGGTACAGTTCTCAGATAATGCAGCAGGGTTTCTGACTTAATCCCTAGGTTTTATTTAGGATTTTGCTATGGTATGTTTAATTTTTTTCCCTTCTTTGAACTACCTCTGAATTTTACTCATTATTTAGCGTATCGCTCTTCCATATACATATCATAGCAATCCATATGCCAATTCTTTAAGATAATTTTAATGATTAGGAATTTTTTTTTCTAATAAAGACGAGACAGAGGTGGTGGTAAGGGTTTGGTTGAATATCACTATAAATACAGTAAAGTGAATTTGAGCCCTTGCTGATTTGAATTTTATAGCAATTTTGTAACAGTAAATATAGTTGTTGGGGAAAGATTCAAGTAATTTATCTCAGGATTCATGTGTTTACTCTCTTTAATCTCAATGGATGGGTTTTAAAAAGCCATTAGGCCTGCTCAAATTGTATTTGGTTCAAAGTATTTGTACTAGTCTCATTCATCTTTCATAATGCCACCTTTTCTTCTCTTCCAAACACTTTCCACTTGATCTGATTCTCATCCAAGGAAAAGAAGTGTCGGTTCTCAGCATAGACTATTTAGAGTTCGTCTGTCAACAAAGATCACTAGCAAAACAGGAAAGGAATAGGGTATATTAATTTTCTCTGTTCTTGCTACCTAATTTCTGGTAAGTCAGTTATGGTTTATTTGGAGCCCCAAAATAGGAGGATTTATTTTTTTCTAGCTAGAAAAAGCACAGCAGATTTGGCTAGCTGATTATACATACACTAGTATTTGCTTGTATTAGAATATTACCCAGAAATCTAGGTCAGAGATTTGTTCTGTGGTTAGACATTATTCTGCAGCCTGGCCTATATTCTTGATAATGTGTATTTAAAATGGAAGCAGAAGTATTTGACCTGGAGTCAGGTAGTGTGGTTATGGTGAAGGTTAAGGGACAAAAGGAGAAAGACAAAGGAAACTTTTGAGATCTTTCAAAGATTTGTCTTAACTAGAGAAGAAAGGGAAATGAGGTTTGGAGGGTTAATGAGGAATGAAATATCCTAGTGTTGAGGGTTCCAATGTCAATGCCTTTAAGCACTGTAGCCTCAGATAACTGCAAACAGTTTTGGGGAATCTCTCCTAAGTTTTGTGTTTAATTGGCAGGAGGCAGGCTCATGAAGGGAGGAGTTTGCATAGGGATTGTTGGTGATGGTGACATTCTAATGTCATATTAATAATAGCTATGCTTCTTGAGGTCTCAACCCTATTAAGATATTATTGTTATTTCTATTTTACAGATGAGGAAACAGGTGTAAAAAAGCAACGAAATTTGCCAAAGGTAATATTGCTAATAAATTGAGGGTTTATGGTTATATATATGTTCCCAAAGCCTGAGTGCTTAACTAATATACATGCCACTTCCCACTAGGCTAGTTTTAGTCCTAGCTCTGTTGAAGATCTGTGGAATGGCTTTGGCCAAGCTCCTTGTTTTCCTTGGCTTCAGTTGTCTTTAGCTGTGCAAGGCTGAAGCTGATCAATAAATGATTTCCAAGGTCCTTATGCTTTTTTTTTTTTTTTTGCTTATTCTTTCTTTATGCACCTTCCTAATTTTCAAAACTTACTTCCATTTGAGGCTCAGTTTTCTTAGAATCTTGATAAACCCTGTATCCTACTGGTTAAAGTTATTTATTTGAAGGCAAACATGCCATCTTTAGAAAGTTTAAGTTTTCATAAGAAAGTCTTACCAAATTCAATTTAGGGAGTATAAAAAAGTAATTGGAAAGATTGACTTCCGGCATGACAATGTGAGGAGCTCCAGTAATTCACTCCTTAGCGAAACTGGTGGAAAAAAATAAATAAATCTCTGGAAATGGTCCAAAAGGCAAACAACAAATAGAAGAAACATCTATTGAAGAAAATCTATAAAAATTCAGTAAAAAAAAAAGACAAGAATCTGTGGCATTTGAACCAAAACCACTCTCTACCTACCCCATTCTGGAGTCCACTCTAAATTGCTCTCCTCCTGCTAGGAGCAGGACATCAGCATTCCTTATTCTGCCTGCAACTAATGTTACTGAGACGAAGTCTCAATGAATTTGACAGGTGAAGTTCTCTTTTTCTGTTCAGTCCCCACTCTAGAGGGTCTGCATTGGTGCTGCAGGCTCAGATGACTGGCCTTCATCACTCTTGCTAAGCTTATGAGATTCCATGCCAGAAAACCTCAAGCTACTTCCTTCATCTACTAAAAGTTCAACTTTAGTGTAGGAGGCATTGCTCAGAAGATTGCTGTTGTCCCCATCACCAGCCCCAGAACCCTGACTCAGAGGCTTTGTCTGCCTTCAGGGGAGAAGCAGGCTGTAAAACAGCTTCTAATCTCTAAAGGAACAGATTTAATTTGCAACAGGCTCAAGAGTGCCTTTAAGAACAGTGGGTAAAGGCAAGTGAGATTCAACATACAGGCCTAAACTGTGCACAGGGTAGTTTGTAGGAGAGAACCAGGGAATAATACAGTTGGGAGAAGCCGTCATAGGACTCAAACAAATATCAAACACTGACCACAAAAATGATTCCTTCAAAGGAACCAGAATTTTAATTGAATTAATTTTTAGAGTGATTAGTGTCACAGGGCATTATTGAAAGCAATTGAATAACCAGCCTAAAATTAGATTCTAACAACTGGGTTTGGGTAGGGAATGAGGAAGAGTCCCCTACCCAAACCACTGTCATCCCAGGGTTTGTACTGTGTACATACTAGATGATAAGCCTTCCTGAGGAGCGACATTATATTCTTAATATCTGGGAAGGGAAATAGATTTCAATGAAATAATTCAACCTGTTACTAAACATATAAGCAAGCAATACCAAGTCTGGGAAATTGAGGGATGGTGGGTAACAATACCCAGAGTTGTTACAGTATATTGTCTAAAAATCAATTTCCAACAAAATAGTCATGAGATACAGGAGATGAATAGCAAAAATGGCAGAAGTAAATCCAGCCATATTAATAATATTGAATGTGAATGATTAAATGATCTTATCAAAAGGCAGATTTTAACAATTTCATTTTAAAAAGCTAAATCTGACTATATGTTATCTACAGGTGGCATTTTAGATTCAAAGATACAGATAGGTGAGAAGTAAAAGAATGGCAAAAGACAGACAAGCAGCAATCATAAAATATAAGAGAATATGGTAAAAATAAGTTGGCTTTAAGATGAAAACTTACTAAAGATTTCCATTTTATAATAATAAAAGAGCCAATCCCTCAGGGAGATGAAATAATTATAAATATATATTTATCTAACAGCAGAGCCCCCAATCCATGCAGCAAAAAGTGACAGAATTGAAGAGAAATAGTTCAGCAATATTTGGAGACTCAACACCCTACTTTTAATAATGGATAGAATAGGAAGAAAATAAGGATATAAATGGCTTAAACAACACTATAATACAACTAGACTGACACATACATAGACCATTTTACTCAATAACAATACATATTTTTCTCAAGTGCATATGGTATATTCTTTGGAATATACTGTATGCAAGGCCATAAAACAAGCTTTGATAAAATATGTTGTCCCACCACAATGGAATGAAATTAGAAACCAACAACAGGTGGAATTGGGAAATTCACAAATATGTGAAAGTTAAACAACACTTAAATAACTCAAAGATCAAAGAAAAATTATAAGGGAAATTATACAATAGTCCACTGTTACCTTTGGTTTGCATTCCTCAGTTTCAGTTACCCATACCCAACTGTGGTCTGAAAATATTAAATAGAAAATTTCAGAAGTGAATAATTCATAAGTTTTAAATTGCATGCAGTTCTGAGTAGTGTAATAAAAATCTCACATGTTCTGCTCTGTCCTGCCCAGGATGTGAATTATCCCTTTATCTAACATATCCATGCTATATACACTACTTACCCATTAGTAACTTAGTAGCCATCTCAGTCATCAGATGGAAAAAAAACATCATACATAGGGTTTGATATTATTTGTGGTTTTGGGCATCCATTGGGGGTCCTGGATCATACCTCTTATGGATAAGGGAGGATTACTCTATGTTGAGATGAATAAAAGTAGACATACTAAGACTCATGGGATCAGCGAATCAATAAGCTAACTTTCCAGGTTAGAAAATTAGAGAAAATTAAACCCAAAGCAAGCAGAAAAAAATAGTTGAAAGAAGAAATAAATGAAATAGCTAAAAGAAAAACGTTATATTAATGAAGCAAAACATTGGCTTTATGTAAGGATCAACAAAATTGACACACCTTTTGTTATATCAAAGGGAAAAAAATAAAGAGAGACTCAAATTATTAAAATGGGAAATATAAAACAACATCACTGCCTAACTCACAGAAATAAAAAGGATTATTAGAAAATAGTATGAACAAGGGTATATTAGTCTGGTAAGTCTGCCATAAAAAAATACCGTGGACTGAATGGCTTAAACAGCGGACGTTAATTTCCTCACAATTGTGGGGACTGAAAGTTCAAAATCAAACTACTGACAGGTTTGTTTCTCCTGACGTCTCTCTCCTTGACTTGCCGATGGCCACCTTCTCGCTGCATCCTTTTCTCTGGAAGAGAGAGTGAGAAAGAGATCTGGTGTTTCTCTTCTAAGGACACTAACCATATTGGATTAGGGCCCACCTTATCTCATTTCATCTTAATTACCTTCTTAAGGTCCTTATCACCAAATAGTTTTGTTAGGGGTCTGGACTTCAACATGAATTTAAGGAGGAATACAACTTCATAACAGCATGTTAAAAAATTAGCTAACTTACAAAAAAATGGACAAATTCTTAGACACAAACTACGAAAACTGACTTAAAATTAATAAAAATTCTGAATAGACATGTAAAGTGAGTTAGTAATTTTAATATTTCCCACAAATAAAACCTTAGTCTTGATGTCTTTACTAGTGAACTATAATACATATTTAAAGGAAAATTAACACAAATTCTCCAAAGACTATTGCAAAAAGTAGAAGAGAAAGGAACCTGTTTCAATTCATTCTATAAAGCCAGTATTATACTGATACTGAATCTGACAAATACATTGCAAGAAAACTACAGAGCAATATTCTTTATGCATATAGACATGGAAATCACCAAAATTACTAGTAAATCAAATCCAGTAATATATAATAAGGTATATAGACCATGACTAAGTGGGATTTACCTTAGGAAGGCAGATTGATTTAAAAATATGAAAATCAATGCACCATATTCATAGAATAAAATTAAAATCCTATGATCACACCATTAGAATCAGAAAAAGCATTTGATAAAGTTTAACACCATTCATGATAAAAATTTGCAACAAACTAGGAATAGAAAGGAACTTTCTCAACCTGGTAACGGGTACCCATGAAAAACCCACCACAAATAACATAACAGTGAAATACTGACTATTTCCCCTTTAAAATCAGAGTATTCCCCTAAAGACAGGATTTCCGCTCTCACTACTTCTATTAAACGTTGTCTGAGGTCCTAACATGGGCAAATAGTTAAGAAAAAGAAATAAAAAGCATACAGAGTAAAAAAGAAGTGAAACGATTTCTGCTTATAGGTGATAATGGTCTTTAAAAATTTTTTTTTTTATTTTAAAGATGTGGGGTACAATTCAGGGTTAGGTATAAAAACGTTGATTATATGCAAGAACCCTTGTTGATGAGGTGTGCCCCTCCCTCCCCTAGCAGTTTCCCTCAACTGCCAATCCCCTCCCCCCTCCCCTGGCAGTTTCCCACTACTGCCAATCCCTTTATTATAGTAGTAAGATAATTATTCAAGGTCTGCTTATGAGTGAAAACATATGGTACTCTGTTCTTTGTTTCTGTGATAGATCACTGAGTATGATCAACTCTGAATCCATCCAAGTTTCTGCAAAGTCCATATGTTTGTCCTTCTTTATGGCTGCAAAATATTCCATTGTGGATATGTACCACATTTTTTTATCCAGTCCCACTTCAATGGGCAACATGGTTGGTTCCATGTTTTTGCAATGTGAATAGAACTGTAGCATGCATATGTGTGCAGGTATCTTTTTTGTAGAATGATTTGAGTTCCTCCGAGTATATTCACAATAGGGAAATTGCTGGGTCATATGGAAGGTCAATTTCTAGTTCTTTCAGAAATCGTCACACTGCGTTCCAAAGAGGTTGCACTAGTTTGCATTCCCACCAGGAGTGTAGAAACGTTCCTTTTTCTCCGCATCCTCACCCGCATCTGTTATTTGTTTTATTAATGCCCATTTTTAGAAGATATGGTCTTATATAGCGCAAGTCTTAAAGAATGCATGAAGAAAGTACAAGGGGGGGACCCTCCTCAAACTTTATTAAAAATTGTGTATTATTGCATACTTAAAATTCAGTCACCTTCAAAGTACTCATTTGATGCAATTTACTTCTTGAGATACTTTTTCCACTGCTCAAAACAGTTTTTGAAACTCATAAATTTTGATGCCTTTTAGTGCTTCTGACATTTTTTGTTTCATCTCTTCCACATCAGCAAAGCATTTTCCTTTGAGGACGTTTTTTAAATCTGGGAAAACAAAAAAGGAAGTCACTCAGGGCAGGATCAGGTGAATAGGAAGGGCGGTCTGCAGGGGTCATGCCATTTTTGATAACAAAAAAACTGCTGAACACTAAGCACAGTATGAGCAGGTGCGTTGTCATGGTGGAGGAACCAGTCACCTGTTTGCCACAACTGAAAACGTTTCTTTCATAAATCATGATGCAACCTCAAAATTTCCAGATAAAAACTTTGGTTGACCATTGGTATGGAGGAACAAATTCTGAATGTACTACAAGGGACCTGCACACCAAAAGATAATTCCATTTTTTGGAGGGTCAACCATGTATTAGAACAAATGAACAAGTACAGCAAGCATGCATGATACATGTTCAAGATAGAAAAATTAGTTTTTTCTATACTTTAGCAGTGAAGAGTCAAAAAATCAAGAAAGCAATTTTATTTACAATACATAAAAAAAACAATACAGATGGTGCCAAAAAATCTATATACATTTTAAGAAAGGAAGAAAAAACTGTATTAAAATTGCAATACTCTCTAGGTGTGGTGGCTCACACCTGTAATCCCAGCACATTGGGAGGCAGAGGCAAGAGGATTGCCTGAGCCCATGGGTTCAAGACCCATCTGGGCAACATGATGAGACCTCATCTCTACAATAAATCAAAAAGTTAGCTGAATGTGGTGACACACACCTGTGGCTCCAACTACTTGGAAACCTGAGGCGGAAGGATAGCTTGAGCCCAGTGGTGTGCCACTGCACTCCAGCCTGAGTGACAGAGTGAGATTCTCACTCAAAAAAAATTGTAATACTCAATATATGCCAATCACAAAAGATGAATACAAGTCACGTTTGACTTCTGCAATTACAAGAAGTGTTCAAAGTGGTTACCATCAATATGCGGGCACTTCTGATTATGGTGAACTAAAAGTAACATAGATAGCATCTATTAAAATGTGTATACAATTTTTGTTGCACACTCAGGACTTAGAAATAAGCTTAGCAACAATAAGTACAAGATTTGTAGACTGAAAACTGCAAAACATTGTTGAATAATATTTAAAAATACCTAAATAAATGGAAAGATATTCTCTTTTCATGGTTTGGAGGACATCATATTGTTAAGATGGCAATATACCCCAAATTGATCTACAGATTTAACACAATCTCTACCAAAATTCCAGCTGGCTTTTTTGCAAAACTGCAGAAATTCATGAAAATGCAAGGAACATAGTGAAAACAATCCTGAGGAGAAGAACAAAGTTGGAAGACTCACATTCTCCAA
Organism: Carlito syrichta; assembly: GCF_000164805.1. NCBI lineage: Eukaryota > Metazoa > Chordata > Mammalia > Primates > Tarsiidae > Carlito > Carlito syrichta. Next base: position 252,363 of record NW_007256040.1, read on the forward strand.
GTTTGGATTTTACTAAAAGCTACTATAAAGAAGACAATGTGGTACTGAAATAAAGATAGACATAAATCAATGGAATAGGATTGGGAATCCAGAAATTAGCCAAAACATTTATGATCAATTGACTTTTTTTTTTTTTTTTTTTTGAGCTGAAGTCTCACTCTGTCGCCCAGACTGGAGTGCAGTGGCTCCTCCCGGCCACTGCAGCCTCGACCTGCTTGGCTCTGGCGATCCTTCCACTCAGCCTTTCAAGTAGCTGGAACTACAGGCATGCGCTACCGCGCCTGGCTAATTATTTGATTTATTGTAGAGATGAGGTCTTGCCAAGTTGCCCAGGTGGGTCTTGAACCCGTGGCCTCGAGAAAGTGTGGGATTACAGGCTGAGCCACCAAGCCTGGCTTCAATTGACTTTCAATAGTGATCCCTACACAATTCAACGGGAAAACAATAGTTCTTTCAACAAATGTTGCTGGGCCAACAGAATAATCTCATGCAAAGGAATTACATTGGATCACTACATCACATCATATACAAAAATATGATGTACATCACATCATGTACAAAAATGAACTCAAAAGGCCAGATGTGGTGGTTCACACCTGTAGTCCTAGCATTTTGGAAGGCGAAGACAAGGGGGATCACTTGAGTCCAGGAGTTCAAGACCAACCTCGGTAACATAGTGAGACTTCACCGCAAAATTTAATTAAATATATATATATGGGCAAATTTTTTAAAAAATGAATTCAAAATAGATTAGTGACCTAAAGTTGACAGCTAAAATTATAAAAATCTTCAAAGAAAACCTAGATATAAGTATTTATTACCCTGAAATAGGCAACGGTTTCTTAGATATGAAATCCAAAGCACAGGCATCCTATATATATATTGAACTTCATCAAAATTAACTATTTTTGTGCATTAAAGAACACTATCAATAAAGTGAAAAATCCCACAGAATAGGATAAAATATTTGCAAATCATTTCTGATAAGGATATAATTTCCAAAACATATATAAAGAACTCATATCTCAGAACCAAAAGATAGTTAATTTAAAAATGAGCAAATGATTTGAATAAATATTTCTCCAAAGAGCATAAACAAATAGCCAATAGTCATGTGATAAGTTGCTAAGTTTCTATACATAATTAGTCATTAGGAAAAATCAAAACTACAATGAGATACCACTTTTCATCCAGTAGGATGGCTATAATAAAAAAAAGATAATGACAGGAGGAGAGGCAAGATGGTGACAGAACAGGTCGGAATGTGAGAGTTTCCACAAAGCAAGTGTTCATATAGACTCTCTGTGTGAGTGGGTGTGTGTCAGTGTGTGAGCAAAAGTCTGTCTGAAGGGAGACTCAGGTTCATGCACCCAGGGCTCTCTGGAGGTTACTGCAACCCACCGCCACCCTGAGATTGGAGCCTCTGGTGCACAAGATCATCTGTTGTTCTCGGGGCTCTCTTGAGAGAAGGCAGCAGAGAACAGCTGCTTTCCACCACCTGGCACCTGGCCCATGCCATCACCTGCAGCAACAGGCTAGCAGCAGGAACTATGGAGAAGGCAGGGCATGGAAATCTGGAATGGAGCCCTGTTTCTGGTGAGATGCCAACCAGTGCCATGTTTTCTGTTCCGGGACAGGCAGAGACCTACATTGCCCCACCCAGCTCTGTCCAGCCTACAACCTGGGACCCAGAGGCTATATCCACATACCCACACTCCTCTGAGATTGACCATTGGACTTGGAAAGACAGATGCCCCTGCCCCACACTGGAATAGCCACAGACACATCTGATCTGAGTGGGAGACTTGACAGCAGCGGCAGCAGCAGATGAGCAGGGTGAGTCCGGATCTGATCCATCCTCATCCCATAGTAGTCTGTGAAGCATAAGTCCCATGCTGAGAGTAACCCTATCAGTCTGTGCTGAGAGCAGAGTGGATGGGCTGGAGACTGGAGCTACTACCTAGCACAGCAGTGGCAGTCAAAAGCAATGGTGGCAATGCTTGGGAAAAGAGCCTGGAGTTACAGAAATGGCCACAATGCAACTTTTTTCTTTTCTTTTTTTTTTTTTTGGTTTGTGTTTTTTTGTTTGTTTGTTTTCTCCTTCTTTTTTTGTTTATGCTTTCATACTTTGCTCTCTTTCTGTTATTTTAATGTTGCTTTTTTAGATTTTCTGTTTGGTATGGGTATGTTTGAGAGCGAGTACATCAATGGAGGGGTGTTTGTTAGTTTGTTTGTATGATCATGTGATTTGGGTTTTTTCCCTTTGTGTCTCTGTTCATTAGTTGTTGCAACTGTCTATTTTCCCTCTTCTCTCTCTTCACCTCCCTTTCATTTTCCTCTTTCCTTTTCCCACTCTTCTCCTTTTTCTTATCTCATCTTCCTTTTGGGGTGCAAACATACACCCCCACTGCATGGACAGATTGTAAGGCAGTGGGAAGTAGATTCCAGGAGACCCACACACCTGGCAGTGGATACTGAGATCTGCAAACACTTCTGAACCACAGTTCCCCCTTAACTAAAATCTCAAAACTGCAAAAAGCACAGCTTCCCACCCACAATCCAGCTTCAAACTTGAGCAAAGCCAGAGGATCAACAAAGGATAGGAGATTGAACAAACAGAAGTAAAAACTATCTTCCCATCACTGAACAACAGAATTAAAGAAGAGTAAAAAAAGAGGGAGGAAAACCTTCATAAATGAAGAAAATCCAAAGGAAGAATATAGGTCTCATACAGACCCCTGGGAGGCCAACTACAGGGGGTCAGCCCCTGCAAAGAGATTTAGGGGGTCCCTTGGGAGATGTGGTGGCATCGGCAATTATTCTGGAGAGAGAAAGAGAAAGAAAGGAAAAGGGAGAAAGAAAGAGACTGGACTCTGTCTAGTGCAAAAGCCATTTATTGGAAGTTACAGTGGGTATTTATCCCCAAATTTAACACAGACAGTCTCACAAGTCTTTCACATGAACACAAAGCCAGGTGGATGAGGGGCATCCCCCACCCATCAAGCATTTCCTCAAGCATAAGGAAGGGCAATCCCAATCAAATCACAAGACATTTACATGAACACAAAGCCAGGTGGGTGAGGGGCGTCCCCCACCCACCAGGTGTTTCCTCAATCATGAGTAAGGGCATTCCCAAAATTATCACACTGATCCTCATGCTTGGTTAATATTCCTCAAAAGCAATACAACAATTTCTAACATCATAATATTCCAATGATCAATAACTTTTAAAACTTATGCATACACTACACCTAGTGACTAACTTAAATCTCAATTCCTTTCTATTTTACGGTGATTCTACCTACACTATAGAAACTCTTAATTATAGCCCAACCCAGTTCCTAAAGAATGTGGCCCAGTCAAAAGGTCACGCTGGGCCATTTCTAGGAACAATTGATTACAACCTCTTAACAGAATGACTGTTCTAAAATCCTATATATCTATTTTAACTTCTATAAAAGTTTCTAATTCCTAATCCTAATATATAAAGCTGATCATCAGCAAGAAACCTTCTAAAAATAAAACCCAAATATAAACTTTAAATTGTACTAAGGCCAAAACCACAATAGTAGAAAATGAGAACAATGAAATTTCTAAAGTTAGCTGTATTCTTATTAAACCTCAAAATATCATGATTGATCATACTTGAACTAACATAATTCCCTGACGTTAGCATGACCTATTCTACAACACTTTCTATGAATAAAATAAATTCAATTTCTATAAAAATAAAAAAACCCTACACTAACTGTAGCTAAAACTGGTTTAAAAGAATGCAGCCCAGTCCAAAGTACATGCTGGGCCCTTAGGAACGTGGCCCAACCCAAAGTTCGTGCTGGGCCATTTCTGGTAACTAGATAATCATCTATACCATCTAAAGCTGAAAACAGCTCTCCATATGTATATACTAATTCTACAAATATACTTTTAAATCTTATAAAGAAGCTTGTAACATATAGAAGGCTCCCAAATGTGACCTGAGTTTGAATTATATCTAATACCTAAGCCGAAACCGCAGTTCATGGGAAACAGGACCAATGAGTTTCTAGAGTGAGCCATGCCTGTCACAGTCACAGACCCTTCAGCTTAGGTAGGCAGAGATTCTTTTGGCTAAAATGAAAAAGGGAGGAGGGAATGAAATCAACAGCTCCCAAACGCATCCTAGTGGTCTCGGGGTCCACGGTCCACCTTGATCCCTAACATTCAGGTGGGCCTCCGTGGCCGGCTCCCAACAGCCAACCGCTGAGAATATAGTCTTCGGACTTCAAACATTGAAAAGCCCCCAGAATGAGTGGTCTCAAACCACAAACCCAAATATCAAGATATTAATAGAATAAATAGAAATGAGAGACTAGAGGAAAGAATGAAGGAGTTGATAACTGAGATAACAGCAATAAAGAACACAGTGAATGAAATAACAAACTGATAAGCATGGAAAGCAGAATTAACCAAGCAAAAAAAAAGAATCTCAGAACTTGAGGACCAAAATATGGAACTAACCCAAACTGTTAAAAATGTAGAAAAGAAGCTTAAAAAGACAGAATAGGGACTTCTGGCAAGATGGCGAAGGAGTAGGTTGATCTGCAAGACTCTCTGGGAAAGGGAGTGACCATAGGGACTCTTGCTCTACCCTGGTGCCTCCTGCCCCCCACCACTGCCAGCCTCTTTGGCCAGTTGTACAGGTCTGAGGACTGGCAGAAAATGGCCCCACACCCAGCTCTGTTTGCCACTGCAGCTGCCATCGCCACCGCCACCGCCACCACCACCACTGGCCACGTTGGCCTGTGGGCTGGAGGCCCTCGGTTCCATGTACTGCACTGCTGGCTCAGCCGATGCTGCTCCTGCTCCCTCCCGCAGTCACTGCCCTGCCCAGAATGGCCTGAGATTCCCAGCCTGTGGCGTTCTTTCCATGCAATGTATTGCTGAAGAGGCCACCACTGCTGCTGCTCCTTCCTGTGACTGCTCCCTCCCCCTGCCCAAGGCGGCCCCCAATTTTCCTGCCCAGGGAGCTCCAGGCCCCAATGCCTCCTTCACAGCTCCACCTACCATGAGCCACCCACTGCCACATGGACCTGCAGCTCCTGGCTGTTCCACACTCCACCTCCCCCAGTTCTACCCAGTGGGTGTGTCAGATAACAGCTAGTCCTTAGACCACATAGAGACTTCATTGACCCACCCTGCATGCCGGCTCTGCCTAGCTCCGCCTGCCTCCAGCTTGAGATCTAAGGTAATAAAATCAAACTGGGAGAGACCAAAACCCCTGTCCCCGACTAGATCGAACACAGGTAAGATTTGAATGGCAGACTTCTCAGGCAGCAAGTTGACTGAGCTTAGATCTAATGAAACCTCCCTCTGCAGTAGGCCTGGGGCATCAGATCCTAGCAGTGAATAACCCTACCAGCCTGCAATGAAAACTAGAGATCAGAGCTGAAAGGACATTGGACTTAGAGGAATGATCTAAGAGCAAGCTTCGTCTCCTTGATTTTATTTTTTCTATTTGTATTGTTTGTATGTTTGTTTAACTAATCCTTTATCTTTTTTTCCTGTTTTTTCTCTCTTCCTATTGCTATTGATAGTGTTTTTGTACTAGCTTTGCCTCTGTTAGTTTACTGATTTTTTTTTTATCCTTTAGACTTCATGCTTGTGTAAAGGAATAGTATCAATAAGGAGATATATTGGCTTGAGTGTCTGTATGATTGTGTGCTCTAATTTTTTTGTTTTTTATTTTTTTCCTTACTCTTTTCTGTCTTTGTGTCTCTTTTCATTTATTAATTGGTATGTTTGTCTGTTTTCCCCTCTTACTCCTCTCACTCTCCACCTTCCTCTTCCTCCCCTCCCCTGTTCCATCCCTTTCCTTTTTCTTACCACATTGTGCTTTCATGGAGTAAATCTATTCCCCTATTGCATGGACAGATTGCAAGGCAGTGGGAAGTAGATTACAGGGTATTCATACACCTGTCAGTGGATACTGACACTTCCCCCTTTGAATCACAACTTCCCCCTTCCCCCCAATTCAATCTCAAAACTGTAACAAAAAAAGTACAATCCTCAACCCACAGTCAAGCTTCGGTAGTAAACAAAGCCAGAGGATCCACATAAGGAAGAATAGGAGACTAAGCAAACAGAAGTAAAAGCAACCCCAGTCATCCCTGAACAGCAGAATTAAAGAAGGGGGAATGAAAAAGTGGGGAACAAAATCCACACAAATGAAATAAAACCAAAAAAAGAATATAGGTCTCACACAGATATCTGGGAGGTCAGATATTGAGAAAACAGACTTCGGAATGCAAACATTGAAGAGACCCCAGAATGACTGGTCTCAAGCTACAAACCCAGATATCAAGACATTAATAGAGAGAATAAAAAGAATTGAGGAGAAACAAGTGGAAAATAGGAAGGAGTTGATAACTAAGAAAACAGCAATAAAGAATACTGTGAATGAAATAAATAACAAACTGATAAGCATGGAAAGCAGAATCAGACAAGCAGAAGAAAGAATCTCAGAGCTTGAAGATCAAAATATAGAACTAACCCAAACTGTCAGAAATTGAAAAGAAGCTTTAAAAGACAGAACAAAACCTTCAAGAGCTTAGTGATTATTTCAAGAGGCCAAACCTAAGAGTAATTGGAATTCCTGAGGCAGAAAAAGAGACAGAGACAACCCTGCAACAAACATTCCATGAAATTATTCAAGAAAACTTCCCTCATCTCATCAGAGATGCAACCATTCAAGCACAAGAGATTCAGAGAACACCTGCAAGAAAACAAATGAGAAGACCACCTCCTAGACAAATAGTAATTCACCTAAACAAAGTAGGTATAAAAGAAAAAATACTAAAGGCACCAAGAGAAAAAAGGTCAGACTACCTACTGGGGAAGACCAATTAGAATAGCAGCAGATTTATCTACAGAACCACTTCAGGCCAGCAGAGCTTGGAACCCAATCTTCAAAGTCCACAAGGATAATCACTTTCAACCAAGAATAACCTACCCAGCTAAAATAAGCTTCATCAATTAGGGAGAATTAAAATCTTTCCCAGACATTCAATCCCTAAAAACTTACACTGCCTGTATACCAGCCCTACAAGAAACACTTAAGAAAGTATTAAACACAGAAGAAAGGGTAAAAAGAACAACAACATTGAAAAAGATTGAAAACACACATGAATCAACCCCAAAATAAAAAGAAATACAACAAACAAACAAGATCAACATCACCTCTATAAGAACCCCATGGCAGGGATAAATTCTGACATTTCAATAATTAACCTGAATGTGAATGAACTAAATGCACCACTGAAAAGATATAGAATGGAAAAATGGATAAAATATCATGAAACAACAATATATTGCCTCCAAGAGATTCATCTCACCAGAAAGGACATTCACAGACTCAAAGTAAAAGGATGGGAAGCAAAATTTCAGGCAAATGGAACACAAAAGAAAACTGGAGTTGCAATTTTAATCTCAGACAAAATACCCTTTAAGCTATCAAAAATTAAAAATATGAAGGAAGGCACTATATAATGATAAAAGGTCAATCCATCAACAAGAAATAACCATACTAAACATATATCCACCAACAAAGGAACACGAAAGTTCATAAAGCAGCTTGTATGGAAACTTAAAAAAGAGATTGACCCTAACCCTATCATAGCTGGGGACTTTAATACCCCACTTACAACCCTGGACAGATCATCAAGACAAAAAACAGCAAGGAGATCCAGAACCTCAATAAGATTCTTGAACAAATTGACCTAATTGATATCTATAGATCACTCCACCCAACGACCACAGAATATACATTCTACTCATCACTGCATGGAACATACTCCAAGATTGACCACATCATTGGCCAGAAATCAAACATAAGTAAATTTCATAAGATTGAAATTCTGCCATGCACCTTCTCAGACCACCGTGGAATAAAAAATAAATATCAACACCAACAAAGTTCCTCCAAAACTCACAAAGACATGGACACTAAACAGTTTGATGCTAAGCAACTCCTGGGTCAATGATGAAATCAAAACAGAGATTAAAAGATACCTGGAAACAAATGAAAATGAAGAAATGTCTTACCAAAACCTCTGGGATGCTTTAAAAGTAGTAGTAAGAGGGGAATTCATATCTTTACAAACGCACATGAAGAAAATGGAAAGATCACAAGTTAACAGGCTAACAAATCACCTAAGGAAGCTGGAAATGCAAGACCACCAAAGCCCTAACTTCAGCAGAAGAATCCAGATCACCAAAATAAAAGCCCAAATCCAGAACATTGAAGACAAAAAGATAATACAAAAAAATCAATGAAACTAAAAGTTGGTTCTTTGAAAACATAGACAGGATAGATGGTCCCCTAGTCAAAATGACCAAGAAAAAGAAAAAGCTCAATAAACTCAATTAGAAACACAAAAGATGAAGTCACCACTGACCCGGAAGAAATTCAAAAGATTTTCAGAGACTACTATATATAATTGTATGGAAACAAACTTGAAAACCTAAAGGAAGTGGAGGACTTTCTGACATCACACAACCTCCCTAGGTTGAAACAAGAAGACACTGAGATGCTAAATAGACCAATGATAAAGAAATTAATTATGTCATAAGAAATCTACCAACAACAAAAAAAAGCCCTGGACAAGATGGCTTCCCAGAGGAATTCTATAATACATACAAGGATGAACTGATACCAATCCTACAGAAAGTATTCCAGGTGATTGAAAAAGATGGAGCTTTCCTCAAAACATTTTATGAAGCTAACATCACATTGATACCCAAACCAGGTAAAGATCCAACAAAGAAAGAGAACTACAGGCCAATATCCTTTATGAACATAGATGCTACAATTCTCAACAAGATCCTAGCAAACCAGATTCAGCAACGCATATCAAAAGTCATCCACCACGACCAAGTAGGTTTCATCCTGGGGATCCAGGCTGGTTCAACATTTGTAAGACAATAAACTTAACTAAATACATCAACAGATGTAAAAACAAAAACCACATGATTATATCATTAGATGCAGAAAAACTTTTGATAAAATCCAGCACCCCTTCTTGATAAAAACCCTCGAACATCTAGGCATAGATGGAACATATCTCAAAATAGTAAGAGTCATCTACAAGAATCCCACAGTCAGCATATTGCTGAACAGACAGAAATTGGAACCATTTACCCTGACAACTGGAGCAAGACAAGGATGCCCGCTTTCACCTCTCCTGTTGAACACAGCTTTGGAAATTCTTGCTAGAACAATCAGAGAAGAGAAAGCAATCAGGGATATACAAATAGGAATAGAGGAAATCAAATTATCCTTCCTTGCAGACGACATGATTCTATACCTTGAAAACCCAAGAGAATCTGTCAAAAACCTTGTACTGATAAAGGACTTTGGCAAAGTCCTAGGATATAAAATAAATGTGCAAAAGACAAGCACATTTCTATACACCAATAATAAACAGAAACCCAAATAAAAAGCATAATCCCATTCACAATAATCACAAAAAAATGAATACCTTGGCATCTTCCTAACCAGAGATGTGAAAGACCTTTACAATGAAAACTACAAAACACTGCTCAAAGTAATCAAAGATGACACAAACAAGTGGAAAACTATTCCATGCTCATGGATTGGAAGAGTCAACATTGTTAAGATGTCCACTCTACCTAAGGCAATCTACAGATTTAATGCAATACCCATCAAGTTACCAGCAACATTCTTCTCAGACCTAGTAATAACAATACAGGAATTCATATGGAAATATAAAAGATCATTAATAGCCAAAAGAATCCTCAGCAAAAAAATGAAACAAAACAAACAATACAAAAACAAAGCAGGCAGTATCACACTCCCAGACTTTAAGCTTTATTATAAAGCTACAATAGTCAAAACAGCCTGGTATTAGTACAAGAACAGGCATATAGACCAATGGAATAGAATTGAGATTCTAGAAGCAAAACCTCAATTTCTCAACTCATATTTGACAAAGCCTCCACCACCAACGAGTGGGGAGAGGAGAACCTATTCAGTAAATGGTGCTGGGAAAACCGGCTGACCACATGCAGAAGATTGAAACAGGATCCCCACCTATCCCCATACACAAAAATCAACTCTAAATCGATCAGAGATCTAAACGTAAAACTTCAAACTATAAGAACCTTAGAAAATGCAGGAGACACCCTTATGGAAATTGGAACTGGCAATCAATTCCTGAACAAAACCCCAAGTGCCCAGGCCATTAGAGATAAGATAGACAAGTGGGACCTCATCAAACCAACAAGCTTATGCAAAGCCAAAGAAACCATCAAGAGAGCAGGGAGATAGCCCACAGAATGGGAAAAAAATTGCCAACTCTATGTCTGACAAAGGCCTAACATCTAGGATCTACGTGGAACTCAATCATGCTGAAAAGAAAAAAAACAAACAGCCCCATTACAAAGTGGGCAGAAGATATGAATAGACAGTTCTCAAAAGAAGACATACATGCAGCTAACAGATACATGAAAAAATGTTCAGCCTCACTAGTCATCAACAAAATGCAAATTAAAACTACATTGAGATACTACCTAACTCCAGTCAAAATGGCCATCATCAATAACTTAAAAAATGACAAATGCTGGAGAGGATGTTGTGAAAAGGGAACACTTCTACATTGTTGGTGGGCGTGTAAACTAGTGTAGCCTCTGTAGAAAACAGTGTGGTGATTCCTAAAGGTTCTAAAATTCAACCTTCCATATGACCCCGCAATCCCCCTACTGGGAATATACCCAGAAGAATCACTCTATAAAAAAGATACCTGGACACGTATGTTTATCACAACATTATTCACAATAGCAAGAACATGAATCCAACTGTGCTCCCCATTAAAAGAGAACTGTATAAAAAAATGTGGTACATATACACGATGAAATATTATGCAGCAATAAAGAACAAAATCATGAACTTTGCAGCAACCTGGATGGAATTAAAGTCTATAACACTGAATGATCTTTCATAGAAACAAAGAACTGAGTCTCACACTTTCTCACTCATAAATGGACCTTGAACAACTATTGTAATACTATAAGAAAAGGATTGACAGTAGCTGGAAATTGTGGGGGCGTGGGGAGGTGGGGAGGTGGGGTTGGCAGTAATGGGAATCTGCCTGGGGAAGGGGGGACACACCTCATCAACAAGGGTACCTGCACAATGAAGATTTGGATACCTAACCCTCAGTTGTACTCCACAATTAAAAAAAAAAAAGTGTGACATGAAGGTCAAATAAAACAATTTCCATAAAGTGATTTTAGAATCATATGCCTGGTACATAACAAAAAATGTAAACTATTATATATATTTATATCTACTTCTCACATATTTCTAAGCATGGTATCTGGAATAAAATATCTTCTCAAAAGATGGTTTTAATATAAAATAAAACAAAAGAAACATTTGTGTTACAAACTCTTTAGCATATTCTAAATACATTATTTGGCCCCAGGGAGCATAGAAGATGAGGAAATGAAAGTCAGAGAAAATTTGAGAAACATTTTCATTTTGGTGAGGCTGGTGTGGGTGAAGGTTGAGAGGTGGGAGCTTTTCAGGGTAAGACAACCTTTATAAAGATTTGGTTCTGGTCACAGCCTCTGTTGCACTGTGACCTGCAGATATTTGGAGATCTGTAGAGAGGCCATTGGGACGCCCTGGAAGTCAGGAAATGGGTTTCAGGTATTTGGAGATCTGTAGAGAGACCACTGGGAACCCTGGAAGTCAGGAAATGGGCTTCAGAATTCATTCCCTCTGACCGTTCTGAGTGACAGGAGATCCTACTGTTGCTACAGAGATTTCTCTAATTGCTCAATGTCTTGACTTTACCATAAGAAATAATTTGAGAGCAAGTATCCAAGTCAAAAAAAGAGAGGAGTATCCAAGATGGCCACCATGGAGAAGTAGACTGGCATCATTCTTGCCAAGCAAGGCAGAGAGTAGGGACCAAGCTACTGATAGACAGAGACACCTCAAACATATTTGGACAGTTGAAGCACACTGAACCCAGCAAAGGTCTCTCTGAACACAGAGACCAGAAAACGATGGTAGATGTAGGAATTCAGGCATCCCATCCTCCAACAAGTACCAGGCTCACACAGGAACTGAAACCCTGCCCAGTGAATGATAGTGGATGAATATACCTAAGATGCTTTGGGTCCATTCACCCCCTCCCAGCTATATGTGAGTCCTTGGTTCAATACAAGAGGAGTCCTAGCAGGGCACAGCAGCAGACAATTTGACCCCAAGTGGAATGGGTGAAGAAAAAGCCTGTGCTGGGTCAGCAACCATGAATGCCACTTCCACCAGTGCAGCAAGGGGGGCAGACTGGTGCCCAGTCTATCTTCCCAGTCAGATCAGGAAGAATCACCTCCAAGTCCTGCATGCCTATAGGGCACATTCCTTCCCCCCTTTCTCATTGCAGGGAAATTGTTCTTTTTCAAGTGTAGAGTATAGACTTGAACAGGGATGGAATGACACAAAAGACACCTGTAGGCTTTCTTGCAGAGAAGGCTTCTGGGCTACTAATCACAGACAGCAGCCAGGGGGCTCATCTCCACCCACTCTCTGCAGAGTGCTAGCAGCAGGGGATGCTACAGTTGATAATCCTGCTACAGGGTGGAGCAAGGAGCAGAAGTGCATATCCCTCCCTTTCTCACTGAGTTACCTATAACGAACCACAGAAAAGGTCCTATAATAGTATGTCAGTGACTAGGTTCAGAGCAAAAAGACCCAAAGAAATTACAGAAAGGGAAGAGAGGCCAGCCACAAATGAGGAAAAAAATCAATGAAAAAACATAGGTAACCCTTAGAGTACTAAAGGGTCAGTGCCCAAAAAAGCAGCTATGGGAGCACAAACAATGGAATCTCCCTTCCCCCATGAATGATCTGTCCCAGATTATGATCACAAAAATCAGAGATTGGTTGGCTAAAATGAATAGAGAAAGCCAAGCGAAGCTACAAGTGATACTCACTGAGGTCAGACAAGAAGTCAAAAGTGGATTTGACGTTTCAGAAAAGCCTATTCTGAAATAATGGAAATTAATAACTTCATCCTGGGAAAGGTGGGTGTATCCTGACTGGGAGCAGGGTAGGTCCAAGGGGGTGGGTAGGCACAGGTGGGGCTGGAGGCGAGGTTCTCCTTTGTCTCACATTTGGGAGGAGACAGAGTGAGAGTGTCACGGGAGCATGGACAAAGGTACTGAGTGCTGAGTGCGTGGTGAACAAAACGAAAGAGACTTTGGTTTTCACAGAGCATACCGTCTAGTAGGTGTTTTCTGGGCTGGTCTTGAACCCCCAGGATCAGACAGTCCTCTTGCCTCGGCGTCCTCTTGCATGACTCAGTTACCCAGACCACTGCTACCTGGAAGTGAATATCTGTAACTTCAAACCTTCAAGGAGGAAGCAGGTAGGAAGCCATGAACCAACAACTGAAGAAACGGGCATAGACAAGTGGCTGGAAAGGCCTGGGTGGAAAAGCCCCCAGTGGGGTTCAATGAAGGAAAAACAAGCCAAGCAACCCCCAGGAGGCAAAAGTGGAGCCTCTCGGCACAGCATGACCTTGTATGATGACGGAGAGTGCTTTGAGACTGGCCATGAGGCTCTGGGAGAGGGCTCCTTCCCTGACTTTTACATCGAATGCGTCATAAGAGGTGACTTTCTGAGCACATCCTGAAAGAGGACTCACTTTTTAAGTCCTTCGAATACATAAGGGAAGGTTCAGACCAGGAGCTTTCTCAACAGGTTCTCCAAGCAAGCTCCCTTATTGGATGTTCTTTGGAGTACATGAAAAAAGGGGCAAAAAACCGAGGTCTTCCACAACAGTTTATTGGAGAGTTCACTCGAGTATTCCAAGTACAGGACAGGCAAGAAACTTCTACCTGAAGGAATACCCAGCATTGATCTAGCAGATCCTAAAAAGCTCGCAGAATTTGCTAGAAAGAAGCCCAAGAAAAATAAAGAATGTGATGATCTGGAGACCATTGCTTTTCCTCAGACTGGATGCACAAAGAAGCTGAGGAGCAGGGCTGCCCTGAAGAAGTATTTCCTTGTTCATGGTCCGCCTAACCACGTGTGTGCAGAATGTGGGAAGGCGTTCCCGGAGAGCTCAAAACAGAAAAGACATTTTCTGGTCCACACTGGAGAGAAGCCATTTCACTGCACTTTTGAAGGCTGTGGATAGCGCTTTTCTCTGGACTTCAACTTGCCTACACATGTGCGCATCCTCACTGGTTGGAAGCGCTTTGCATGTTCCTTTGAAGCCTGTAACAGGAGGTTTGTTCAGTCAGGTAACCTGAAGGCTCATATCCTAATTCACACAAAGACAAAAAAGATCCATGAGAAAGAAGATGGAAGATAGCCCTCTACCAGGATAAACAGAGGTGATCAGGGATAAATACAGCTCGTTGATTATTGTTCCTAGGAAGGAATTTTAAAATCAATATTATAGCCCTAAAAGGCATATATTATGATGTTACTAAGATACTCCTGTACTTTGCCATACTATTTTAAGAGCATCATGTGTTTTATCGTGTGTTTCTCACAGGAAGGTCAATGATGCGTTTACTTCAAAAGTATAATCCTAGCCGGGCTCGGTGGCTCAGCCTGTAATGCCATGCTTTGGGAGGCTGAGGTGAGTGGATTGCCTGAGCCCGCAGGTTCGAGAACCGCCTGGGCAACTTGGTGAGACTCATCTCTACAATAAATAAAAAAATTAGCCGGGCGTGGTAGCCCGCGCCTGTAGTTCCAGCTTCTTGGAAGGCTGAGGCAGAAGGATCGCCGGAGCCCAGCAGGTCGAGGCTGTGGTGGCCAGGAGCGGCCACTGCACTCCAGTCTGGGTGACAGAGTGAGACTCCAACTAAAAAAAAAAAAAAAGTATAATCTTTAATATATTATGTATTGGATTATTGATATTAGACTTTTCACACACTACAAATATAAAACTCACTTTGACTTTTAATTCTGTAGCTTCCAATTGCTTAACTTTTACCTTTTAAACATACATTTCTTGTACATGTGATAATCTTAGAGGATGATGGGATTAACGGTAGTAAATATCTGTCGGGGGACGGGGAAACACCTCTTATCAACAAGGTGCCTGAATGAAACGTATTTGTATACCTAACCCTTAACTGTACCCCACAACATCATAATAAAAAATATTGATTATATAAAAAAGAAAATTATATAGCAGTCAATAAATGAATGAGTAGTTCAAATTTTTAAAGTCAAATTTTTTTTATGATTTTTGTTTTTATCATTGTATCAAATTATTGAAAATCATACAGTTAGAGGTGAGTGGTTATTTGATAGGGTTAATTCATTTGGATCCATTTTAGATATTTCAAAATAAAAGAACATGTTTATGTTCAGAAAAATGTTGTCTTGATTTTAAAATTAAGAATCAACAACAAATGGCAACGATTGATGTTTGGTATCGGTGGGATGGTGGGAGGGGTGTTCCCCTTATACATGATTGGTTAAGGTGTAAATTGTCACAGCAAGTTTGGAAGTTGTTTTGCAAGTTTGATATACAGTTTTCTAGGGCTGCCAAAGTGATACCACAAGCTAGGTGTCTCACAATTCTGGAGGCTACAAGTCCAAAGCCTGGTGTTGGCAGATTGACTGATTAGGAGGCTGTGAGGTCTGGTGCAGGCCTCCACTTGGCTTTCATACAATGGCCTTCCTGTTCATGCAGTTATCCCTATGTCCTCATGTTTCTTCCTCAGTGCCTGTTCATGTCCAGTTTTCCTCTTACAAGGACACCAGTCATATTGGATTAGAACTTACCCTGCTCTCATTTTAGCTTGGTGACCTCATCTTCAGATAAGGTCACATTCTTAGATACCAGGGACTAGGATTTTAATGTACAGATTTTAGAGAGGGGACAAAGCTCAACTCATACATTATTTTTGACTCAGTAATTTTATTTCTAGAATTCTGTTCTGCAGAGATATTTGCACTACTATGTGAAAGTATTTGCTCAAGGATGTTAACTGAATCCTATTTGTTGTTGTTGTTGTTGTTGTTGTTTTTCTGAGTTGGAATCTCACTCTTTGTTGCCTGGGCTGGAGTGCAGTGACATACTCACGGTCACCACGGCCTTGACCTGCTGGGCTTAGGCGGTCCTTCCAGCTTGGCCTTCCCAGTGGCTGGAACTGCGGATGCATGCCACCCCACCCGGCTGGTTTTTTGTGATTTATTGTAGGTACAAGGTCTCACCGGGTTTTCTGGGCTGGTCTTGAACCCCCAGGATCAGACAGTCCTCTTGCCTCGGCGTCCCAAAGTGCTGGGATTGCAGGCTGAGCCACCATGCCCGGCCTGAATCCTATTTTTCATAGTTATGAGTCCATAATGTAAATGTCAGCTAAGAAGAAACAGGTTGAATCAATCATGCTACTTGTATTCAACAGAAAATGTGCAGGTCTCCTTTGAAGAGAGGGCCACAGCTGGAGGGAAGCCACAGAATAAGAGGAAATTGGTTGTTTTTAATAGATGAACAGAGCTAGACACAGTGGCATGCATCTGTGGGAGGCCAAGGCTGGAGGATTGCTTGAGGTTGGGAGTTGGAGACCAACCTGGGAAGCATGGTGAGAGCTCATCTCTACAAAAAATGAAAATAAAAGAATTGGCTGGGTGTGTTGGTGTATGCCTGTGATCCCAACTACTTGGAGGCTGAAATGGAGGATCGCCTGAGCCCAGGAGACCAAGGCTGCCTTGAGCTGTGATTGTGCCACTGCATTCTAGCCAAGGCGACAGTGAGACACTGACTCAAAGAAAAAAAGAGAAGTTACATGGACGGAATCTGGTGTATTTATATTCTGTGGAAGGAAATTCAGAAAAAGTGGTTAAATACAGAGAATGGGAAAAATTAATTGTCCAAAGTGGCTGGTAAAAATAAAATCTAACTCTAATTAATGTATGAGTTATTTTTATGACTATCAAGTGAATTCTTGATTAGAATCACCTTATAATGGGCAGAAAAATTAAGCCATTAAGCTTGAAATGTATGTTTTCCTCAGAATCAATATGATAATCAGGCATAACTAAAACACCGTATTTATTTTATTTTAAGGTATAAGACATAATTGGAGGTAATACTAAGAGGCACCATAAATTTAACGGCTTCACAGGAGAAAAAGACCCAACACACTAAGTAAATGTATAAAATTTAAAATTAATCTTGAGTTTTTAAAAATGCCAAAATCTAAAACAAGTAAAAAAAAAAAAAATAAAGGAGTCATGTTTCAACTTCAGTATAAGCTAATTGTTACCATGGACTATCACTGAAATTATTTTTTATTTCTAATACAGTTGGTATGGCATTTCTACCATCACTTCCATAGGAATGTGGATCCTGAGTCTGTAAGATAAGAGGAATATTGGGTACAGAATCCGTTTCTGAGTTTGGAATTTCCTCCAGATGAAACACCTGAGTATAGAATTTAGGCTGGGAATCTGGCATTTGATCAAGATGAAGGAGCATGTGTTCCTCTGGATTTTGCTTCAGTAACTGTGCTTGATTTGGTTCTCCATATATTTCTACTTCAGAGATGAACAAGACATAGCACCTCTGAAGACAACCAGAGGCAGAATTAAACAGGGAGCCCTCAAGACCAGAGGATGTTAGATGCAGGGGATTCAAGATTGCCCTCCTTATCTCCACCTCTACCCCAACCCCCTATGTGGAAGCTGGTCTACCTTAGATTCTTTTGCCTGGAGGTGAAGAGTCTGTAATCAGAATTTGCAACCCTAAAGCTAGCTGGTTTTGGTTTTGTTTTTGTTTCAAAAAGGAACCTTAAAACTACTAAGAATGTAAAGGCGTGTGGATGCAATGAAAAAGAAGGGAAAAGGAGGTTAGCTAATGAAGGTATGTCACCTGAAACCCTTCAAATGTACATAGACCATCCACATTTGTAGTTTAAAGAGTGAACACAGCTGGGGTCGGTGGCTCAGCCTGTAAACCTGCGCCTTTGGGAGGTTGAGGTGAATGAATTGCCTGAGCCTGCAGGTTCGAGACCCGCCTGGGCAGCGAGACCTCATCTCTACAATAAATCAAAAAAAAAAATCAGCCGGGCGTGGTAGCGCATGCCTGTAATTCCGGCTACTTGGAAGGCTGAGGCGGAAGGATCACTGGAGCCCAGCAGGTCGAGGCTGCAGTGGCTGGGAGCGGCCATTGCACTCCAGTCTGGGCGACAGAGTGAGACTCCAACTCAAAAAAAAAAACAAAAAAAAACGAGTGAACACAAGATATGTATGAACACATATCCAGAGAAAACTGAAAAAGAAAGTCAATTCATCTAGATTTTTACTCGTTTCCAGATACTGGCATTTTACAAACCCTACATTTTGATGACTGAATAAAGATTTTTTTTTCTCTTTTTACACTGGCATTTAGCTTCATGGCCCATTTTTGTTGTTGTTTGGTTTGGCTTTTTTTTTTTTTGAATCAGAGTCTTACTCTGTTGCCCAGGCTGTAGTGCAGTGGCATGCTCATGGTCACTGCAGCTTCGACCTACTGGGCTCAAGTGACCCTTCTGCCTCAGTCCTCCAAGTAGCTGGAACCACAGGCACGTGCCAATATACCTGGCTAAGTTTTTTGATTTACTGTAGAGACGAGGTCTTGCCAAGTTGCCCAGGCTGGTTTCGAACCCCTGGGCTCAGGCAATCCTCTCGTCTCAGCCTCTCAAAATGCTGGGATTACAGGTGTGGGCCACCTCGCCTGGCGTGTTTTGTTTTTTCATGGCCAAACGTTAATTGGAAGGTAATACTAGAGAAACATTTTCTACAAAATGCTGAAAATCTTACACGTGTAGGATTTAGTAACTTTTTCTGTATGTTTATTTAAAATATACAGCATGCTGTTTTGATATACACATAGAATTATTATATTAATATAATATTAAGCAATTAGTTATCTGTTGTGTGAATGTGGTAAGAACACTAAAATCTCTCAGCAAATTTTTAGTATACAATATCACATTATTAACTATTATTTTCATGCTGTGCATTAAATCTCTATACTTATGCTACCTACCTAACTGCAACTTTGTACCCATTGCCTACTTCTCTGTTTCCTCCCCTCCACCTCCCCATTTCTGGTCATTACTATTCTACTCTATTTCTATGTATTCTACTCTATTTCTTTTTATGTCTATGTATGTTTTTAGTTTTTACACGTGAGATACTTTTCTTTCTGTGTCTGGTTTATTTTTCCAGGTTCATCCCTGTAACACTTGCAAATGGCAATATTTCCTTCTTATAAGCCTGAGTAATATTCTACTGTATGTATATGCACCCTAATTTCTTTACTCATTGATCTGTTAATGGACACATGGATTACTTTAGTTTCTTGGCTATTGTGGATGATCCTATGGTGAGCATGGAAGTGCACATATCTCTATGAGCTGGTGATTTCCTTTCCTTTGGATACATAGGCAGAAGGAGGATTGCTGGCTTATATGGTAGTCATATTTTTAGTGTTTTGAGGAACCTTCATACTGTTTTCCATAATGGCTGTACCAATTAACATTCCCACCAACAGTGTGCAAGAGTTTCTTGTTCTCCACTTCCTCACCAGCACTTGTTATTTCTTGTTTTTTGTTTGTTTGTTTGTTTGATAAGTAGCTATTCTTACAGGTGTAAGGTGATATCTCACTGTGGTTTTAATTTGCATTTCTCTGATGATTAGTGATGTTCAGCACCTTTTCATATATCTGTTGGTCATTTATATGTTTTTTGAGAGATGTCTCTATTCAGGTCCTTTCACCATTTTTGAAAATTAGGGGATTTTTTTGTTTTGTTTTTTTGCAATTGAATAGTTGTACGTTCCTTACATATTTTGAGTATTAACTTTTTTATCAGATATATAGTTTGCAAATATTTTCTTGCAATATAGTCTGCCTTTTCATTTTGTTGATTGATTGCTGTTCAGAAGCTTTTTAGTTTGATGTAGTCTCATGTGTTAATTATTGCTTTTGTTTCCTGAGCTTTTTGTGTGATGTCCAAAACATCATTGTCAAGCCTGCATCAAAGAGCTTTTCCCCTTGTGTTTTTCTGTTTCAGGTCATAGGTTTAGGTTTTTAATTCATTTTGAGTTGATTTTGTGTCTGATATAAGATAACCATCTATTTTCATTCTTTTGCATGTGAAATCTAGTTTTCCCAACACCATTTATTGAAGAGACTATCTTTTCCTCATTTTGTTTTCTTGTTAGTCTTGTTGAAAATTAATTGACTGTATATGGCTGTGTTTATTTCTAGACTCTATTTTGTCTCTTTGGCCTATTTGTCTGTTTTTATGCCTGAACTATACAGTACCAGAACTTTGTAATATAATTTAAAATCAGAGTGTGATGCTTCTAACTTTATTTTTCTTTCTCAAGATTTTTTTGGCATTCAGTGTCTGAGTAATTCTATAAAATTATAGAATTGTTTTTTCTATTTCTATGAAAAATACCATTGGAATTTTGATAGGAATTATATTGAATTTGTAGATGGCCTTGGGTAGTATGGGCATTTTAACAATATTCTTCCAATTCATGAATACAAGATATCTTTTCAGTTGTTTGCGTCTCCATCAATTTCTTGCATTAATGTTTACAGTTTTCGGTGTCTAGATCTTTTATTTTCACCATTCAATTTATTTCTAAGTATTTTATTCTTTTAGACCCTATTGTAAATGTGATTGTTTTATTGGTTCCTTTTTAAATAAGTAGTTATTCATGTAAAGAAATGCACTTGATTAAAAAGCTGAGAATCTTAAAAAAAAGAACTTCATCCTGGAAATCAAAAACAAAGTAACAAGCATAGGGAGCAGGATCAACAAAACAGAGAAAATAATCTCAGTGCTTGATGACCAAAATATGGAATTAACCCAGTCAATGAAAAACATTAGATAAAGCTCAAAAAGAAGAGGCAACATCTCTGAAAGTTGTGGAACTATGTCAAGAAGCCAAATCTATGCCTGATTGGTGTCCCTGAATCAGAAAGAAAAACTGAGAACACCATGAACAAAAATTTCATGAGGTCGTCCAAGAAAACTTTTTATATCTCACTAGAGAGTTGATTATTCAAGCACAAAAGATTCAAAGAACCCCCTTAAGGTATCACATGAGAAGACCCAACTCCAAGACTCATAGTAATCTGCCTCCACAAAGCAAGCATGAAAGAAAAAAACATTCTAAAGGCAGCAAAAGAAAAAGGTCAGACTACCTAATGGGGAAGACCTATCAGAATCATTCCAGACTTATCAGAAGAAATACTACAAGCCAGAAAGTACTAGAGTCCAATCTTTAATGTTCTTAAAAATAAGCAGTTCCAGCCAAGAGATTACAATGAACACCAGTATGCAAATAAACTTGAAACCCTAAAGGAAATTGAGAATTTTCTGACATCATCCAAACTCCCTATTGAAACAAGAAGAAATTGAAACTCTAAACAGACCAATAACAATCCAGGAAATTGACTCAGTCTTAAGAAATCTTCCCACCAAAAAATTCCACAGACCAGATGGCTTCCCAGCTGAATTCTTCAACACATAAAAGGGGGAGTTGATACCAATCTTATTGAAAGAATTCCATGCAATCAAGAATGATGGAATTCTCCCCAACTCATTTTTTTGAAGCTGACATCATATATATACACAAACCTGGCAAAGACCCAACAAAGAAAGAGAATTAATTACAGGCCAATATCCTTGATGAACATAAACATAAAAATTCTCAACAGGATTCTAGCAAATTGGATCCAGCAAAAACATTTCAAGGATCATCCACCATGACCAGGTGTGCTTCACTTCTGGGAAAAGACCATAAATGTAATTCTGCACATTAACAGATATAAAAGCAAAAACCACATGATTATATCATTAGATGCAGAAAAAGCAATTGATAAAATACAGCATCTTTTCTTGATAAAAACTCTTGAGCACCTGGGCATAGAAGGCACAGTCCTCAAAAGAGTAAGAGCCCTCTATGAAAAACCCACAGTCAACATTTTGCTCAATGGGCAGAAACTGGAAGCATTCCCCATAGAACAGGAACAAAACAAGGATGCCTACTCTCACACCTGTTCAACATAGTGCTGGATGTCCTAACCAAAGCAATCAGGCAAGAGGAGGAAATCAGGGGTCTCCAAAGAGGAGGTTAAGCTATCCCTCTTTGAAGACAATATAATTCTATATCTTGAAAACCCTAGGGAGACTGTCAAAAGCATCTTTGCACTGATAATTGACTTTGGTAAAGTCTCAGGGTTCAAAATCAATGTACAAAAGATAGTTGCATTTCTATACACCAGCAACAAGCAGACAGAGAACCAAATAAAAAGTGCACTCTCATTCACAATAACCATATACACAAAAATACCTTGGCATCCTCCTAACCAGGGAAGTGAAAGACCTTCACAACAAGAACTATAAAATGTTCAAAGAAGTTGAGGGTGGCACAAGCAAATAGAAAAATATTCCATGTTCATGGAATGGGAGAATTGATATTGTCAGGATGTCCATCTTACCCAAGGCAACCCACAGATTCATTGCAATACCTATTAAAATACTAACATCATTTTTTTCAGATCTGGAAACAACAATACAGAAATTCATATGGAAACAGAAAAAAGCATGGATAGCCAAAGCAATCATCAGCAAAGGGAACACAGATGGAGGTATTATACTTACAGATTTTAAACTTTATTACAAGACTACAGAAACTAAAACAGCCTGGTATTGGTACAAGAATAAACACATAGACCAATGGAAGAAGATCAAGACTCCAGAGGCATAAACACAATCTCTCAACCAGCTCAACTTTGACAAAGTCACTAATAACAATCAATGGGGAAAGGAGACCTTATTTAGCAAATGGTGCCGGGAAAACTGGCTGACTACAGGCATAAGAATGAAACTGGACCCTTACCTATCACCATATACAAAATTCAACTCACAATGGTTCAAAGACCTAAATGTAAAACCTCAAACTATAAGAATCCTAGATGAAAACATAGGAAACACCATTATGCACATCAGAGTAGGCAATGAGTTCTTGTACAAGTTCCCCCAAAGCGAATGTCATAAAAGCTAAGCTAGATTAGTGGGACCTCATCAAACTGAATAGCTTTTGCACAGCAAATGAAACTACCAAGAGAGTAAAGGGACAACCCACAGAATGGGAAAATATATTTACAAATTTTGCATCTGACAAAGATCTAACATCCTGGATGTGCAAGGAACTCAAACAAACTGAAACTAAAACAAAACAAAGCAAAACAAAACAAAAAAACAGCCTCATTAAAAAGTGGGCAATGGATGTGAACAGACACTTCTCAAAAGATGACATACAAACAGCCAACAGCCACATGAAAAAATTCTCATCCTCACTAATCATCAGAGAAATGCAAATCAAATCTGCAACGAGACACCACCTTACTCTGGTAAGGATGGCCATCATTAATAAGTCAAAAAACAACAAATGCTGGCACAGTTGTGCAGAAAAGAGAATGCTTCTACACTGTTTGTGGGAGTGTAAGCTAGTTCAAGCTCTATCGAAAGCAGTCTGGGATTCCTAAAAGAAGTAAAAATTAACCTTTTATAAGATCTAGTGATCCCTTTCTTGGGAATATACCTGAAATAATATAAATTGTTCTACAAAAAAGGCACTTGCACACGTGTGTTTATTGCCACACTATTCCCAATAGCAAAAATATGGAACTAACCCTACTGCACAATGAAAGTGGACTGGATAAAGAAAATGTGGTACATATATACAATGTAGCTGTAAAAAAAGAACAAAATCATGGATTTCACAGAAAATTGGATGGATTTGGAGACCATGATAATAAGTGAACTCTCACAGAAACAGAGATCTGAATGCCGCATGTTCTTCCTCAAGAGTGGGCCTTGAAAATTAGTCACACTAGCACAAAAGAGGGATTGGTAATCACTATGTACTGCTAGGGGAGGGAGGGAGGCAGGAGGGTGATGGCACGTGCCAGCACAGAGTGTACTTAGTTGTTACCAAGGGGAGTGAGGACCAGTTAAGACCAAGCTTCACCTGCATTCAGCCTGCTTATGTAGTTATGCCTAATGTGTACCCCACATTTCTATAATAAAATTTTTAAAAAATGAAAAATAAAATGAACATTTAAAAAAAGAATTTAAAAAGATTTGCTTCCAGGTTAAAATTCTAAATATGACAAAATTTTCTTCTCACTGCTCCTCTTCATTCTTTCTGTTTCCAAACACTTGTTCCTAAAGTGTTAGAGCTATTTCTGTCAGCACACA
This sequence comes from Carlito syrichta, assembly GCF_000164805.1. Lineage (NCBI taxonomy): Eukaryota > Metazoa > Chordata > Mammalia > Primates > Tarsiidae > Carlito > Carlito syrichta. The sequence goes on from NW_007256040.1 coordinate 276,667, forward strand.
ACCCATTGAACTCTTATCAAATTACTTAGATTTGAAGAGATCTTTGACATTTTATCAGCATCTCATGTTTGGTTACTGTGAACCACAGTAACACAGTGGGACTGAGCTATATTCTGCCTTCAGTAGTTTAGAATATAGTAAAAAAAAAAAAAAAAAAAACAACTAGTGCCACTTTGTAGCTAAGAAATTATTCATATGGTATTTTTACAAGTTTGGGCAGGACATTCCTTTGCCTGCAGTGGGGAAAATAATTAAATGGAGGGTGCTGTCTGTCACTCAACTGGCCTAAGACCACTGGGAACAAACTTGTAATCTGACAAAATCAGGTGGATTGATTCATTTTAATGAGGAAGACCTGCACATCAAAAGAATCATGGGTGTTTTACTAAACAAAAGAAAAAATAGAATTACTGTAGGGTTTGAGGAATGGGTGTTTTAGGTGAAATTCAAATGAAGCAGTGTTTTTAATAGGCAAAACAGGACTGTGTGTAAATGGGTTGTAAACTGAAAAAATGACTGAAGCATGTCTCAATTAACTTTAAAATTTATCTTGCCAAGGTTTGGTACTTACCCAGGGGAGAAAACAAAATAAAAAATGATAAATCACAGCAGCCTCTGTGTTCAATGTTTTTTTCTGAAGTGGATTGTGAGCACTTCTGTATTTAAAAAGGAAAGAGTAGACAGAAGGGACAGGAGGAAAAAAAAAGGATGGAGAGTAGGCAATAAGGCAAGAGGTTACAGTTGTGTGAAGGCTTTGACTAACACTCCGTGAATTTACATTTTACACATGAAAAGCTGGGGTAGAAGAACTGTCAATTATGTGCTTTTCTGGTGCTCTGTAAATCTACATTTTACATAAGATGAAGTAAACATGTAAAAAAATAGAGCAAAGGAAGAAATCAGTTATACATTTATTTCAGAGTGGGAGAAGGGATGATTTCTAGTCTTGTCCTTGTTCTGTATCTGTGAAGGTAAACTGTTAATTTTTTCATTGTCAGGGTGAGAGTCAACAAAACTCTGCTTTAGAGCTAGTGCACAAGGGATTTCCTTGTGACCAATTTGTTCTTCTTTTTTTTTTTTTTGAGTGGGAGTCTCACTCTGTCGCCCAGAGTGGAGTGCAGCGG
>NW_007256040.1:278119-285730 GCF_000164805.1 Carlito syrichta
GGCCACTGCACTCCAGTCTGGGTGACAGAGTGAGACTCCAACTCAAAAAAACAAAAAAGCAAAGCAAAACAAAACAAAACAAAAGAAATGTGACCTTCTATCTTTGCATCTGTCTGTTTGGAAACAAAAGAAATGCATAGTTTTTTGTTTTGTTTTGTTTTGTTTTGCATGACTCAGTTCCCAAGCTTAATTTTCCCTTTGGCATAGTGAGTTTGGGGTCCCAAGATTCTGTTTTCTTTTACAGGATCAACATCCTGTCTGGACTTCAGAGTAGATTTGTGATCCCGTTTTCTAAAAAAAAAAAAAAAAAAAAAAAAAAAAAGGTAATATAAATGTTAAACATTATATCCAGAAATGCCTTATCTGAATCTCTACCTTCGTTGGAGCTCAAGGCTTCTTCTCTGGGTTAAAATAATTTAGATCCTCCAAACAGAATTTAGACATTTCATCCTTCCTGGTAGAGCTTCAGACAATGTTTCTGATAGTCTTTGATTTTAGAGAAAGCAGTAGTCCTAAGAAAGGGTTTGTTTTGACACTTCACAACTGCAATGTATCTTTAGAAAAAATACTGTTTCCTGTTAACTTTTAACTGGCTTTATCTTTGTCTATTTTTTCAGCCAGATAAATGGCAACTGCAGACTTTAGAGTCCAATTTTTCTTTTTTTAAATTAGAGTCTCACTCTGTCACCCAGGCTGGAGTGAAGTGTAGTGGCAGAATCACAGGCACTGCAGCCTTGACTTACTGGGCTCAGGCAATCCTTCCGCCTCAGCCTTCCAAGTAGCTAGAACTACCGGCGTGTGTCATCACGCTAGCTAGTTTTTTGATTTCTTGTAGAGACAAAGTCTCACCAAGTTGCCTAGGCTGGTTAAACCCTAGGCTCAAGCAATCCTCTGGTCTCTGCCTCCCAAAGTGCTGGAATTAGAGGTCGGGGCCTCCATGCCTGGCCCCAAACTAATTTTTATTTCCCCATTTGTAGGGAGCCATTTAAACAGTTCTATTCCCGAAGCTGGTTACTTAGTGTTAAAAGTGTTCTTGATTTTATACGGTCCCTTTAGTCTATTGAATTTTTCAATTCTGACTTCAGGTTCTATTCCTTTTTTCTGCCCAGAATGATAAACTCTTGTGATTTTGGTCTAGATTGGTATCTGGAGTACAGGACCCCCAAACAGGTATATGCTTGCTTCTTTTTTTTTTTGAGTTGGAGTCTCACTCTGTCGCCCAGACTGGAGTGCAGTGGTTGCTCCCGGCCACTGCAGCCTCGACCTGCTGGGCTCCGGCGATCCTTCCACCTCAGACATATGCTTGCTTCTTAAGAGGATGCCAGTATCCTGGGCAAGAGCAAGCGAGAATCAGATATTTGTTTATTACTTGGATGAAGGCCCAAGTAGTAATTAGCGATAGGTAGTGGTAAGCAAGTCAAGGAAGTCAAGGAGTGGGAGAGGTTATACTCACCCATCCACCTTGAGGTTTGTAGTAGATAAGGTTGTTCACCCGGAAGCTGCTTTTGGGGGCCATGATTGCATACACTCTGAGAGGCAGTGCAAATTTGTAACAGAAAACTAATATTTGCAAATGATTAGGGAGAGGACTTGTGCATCATAATCACTTAGAGAATATTTTCTCACCTACCTGCTACTGCCTATTCCTCATATGTCTTGTCTTGAGGACACACCCCTGGTTGAGAAAAACTATTGAGAGAAAATGATAAATAATTACAGAATTGTAAATAACTCAAAATAGTTTAATATTTATGTATGCTTGATTATAAATGTTAGGATACTGCAACATTGAAATTATGAACCCATTATACTTTCTAAAAAGTTCAATTTCAAGTAGCTTTAACTTTTTTGGGAATGCATTTCCTTATATAAATAATATTGAAAATGATGGCAAAGTTTTTCTGTTAGCTATTTTGTCACATTAAGTACTTGGCATAATGTGTATTTGTAATAGAAAATAATATAAAACAAAACTCCCAGAATACACAGAAAAGACAAAACATGACCCTCCCACACACGTGCCCAAAGACAAGTTCCTTACTTTGAACTTTGTTGATTAATGAAAATAGACTTAATTAGAGGAGAATGAATTAGGCTTGAGTAATTATTGTAGAGATTCTGTAGCGGTCATTCTGGTCACTTTCAAGTGACTTTGAATAGGTCGTGATGCCCAATTTTAACTCAAAATGTATAGCTTTTCTTTGTGCATTACTTATAATTCTCTTCTCCTTATAACATCTGATTAAGGTGTTTTTGTAACCAACAAATGGAACATAGAAAAGAGAAAGAAGGAAAGTTTTTTTTAAGATCATAAGAGGGCAAGATATGGAAAAGAGAGAGAAAGAAAGGGGAGAGAAGCTAAGTTATGAAACACTGTGACAAGCACTAGGTTAGGTGGCTAAAAGTGAATTGTATGATAGTTGGGCAGGGGATTGTCAGAGGTGGAATTAATCGATCAGTGTCATTAAAGACAGAGGGAGAAAAAAAAATGACATGTGAGTATGATCGTGTTGGGGGGAAAGAATACGCCTGGAAAGAGTGTGCTCTTCACTTGCCACAAGTGTACTACATTATCAGAGTAGTACTGCTGCTTTCCAAAAACAGATTCTGAGTGAATGGGAGAGAAAAAACAATGAATAAGAAAAAATTAGGAAGAGGATGTTCACAATACAAAGAGCCTGGGTAATCCAGAGTACATCTAGCACGAAATTAGTCTCTTTAAGAAATGATTCTGGGCCGGGCTCGATGGCTCAGCCTGTAATCCCAGCACTTTGCGAGACCAAGGCGAATGGACTGCCTGAGCCTGCGGGTTCAAGACCAGCCTGGGCAACTTGGTGAGACCTCATATCTACAATAAATAAAAAATTAGCTGGGCATGGTAGAGTGCGCCTATAGTTCCAACTACTTGGAAGGCTGAGGTAGAAGGATTGCTGGAGCCCAGTAGGTTGAGGCTGCAGTGGCTGGGAGTGTGTCACTGCACTCCAGTCTGGGCAGCAGAGTGAGACTCCAACTCAAAAAAAAAAAAACCGAAAAGAAAAGAAATAATTCTGAAAGAGATGATGGGAGCAGGATTGAGCAGGAACTAGTTACCATTTTTCACCTTAATGTAATCAGGCAGCAGCCACCTCTGTATAAAAATACCTGAAGGAATTCTTTAGTTTGGGACTTTATGAAGTCAGCAAAAGAATTCAGAAAATGCCTTAAAACTCTCTCAGATGATAATTAGATGCAATTTAGTCTAACCAAAGACTGACAGTATAACTAAAATTACTGCAAAGATACTGAGTGTAGTTTTGAGATGGACTTCCAGCTACTCTTCACTAAGGATGGTGAGAATCTAAGCCTGATCATTAAGAGAACAATTACTTTCTGTTTTAACCTGGAACATTTTTGCCCTGATCCTCCTGAACTTCTTTAACATGTTCCTGGATTTTAAATTATCAAAGACTTGTGCAAGAATTGGTCAGATATTGGGAGCCGGCCATGGAGGCCCACTGAACATTAGGGATCAGGAAGGGCCGTTGACCCCAGGACCACTGGGATGTTTTTGGGAGCTGTTGACCCCATTCCCTCCCTCCATTTCCACTTGACACTGCAACCAGAAAAGTCTCCTGCTGGCTCTAGCAGAAAACTCTGAGACCGGAATGAATACAGCTAAACTTGGGAATCTATTGTTCCCATTTTCCACGGTTTGTGATTTTTGCCTTTAAATAATTTAAGTTCAACTCTGGGTCACATTGAGGAGCCTTAGTGCAGGTCACAGGTTCTCTTGATGTGATTTTAGAAATTTATAGATATAGATTTTAGGAAATAGTTTATATAGATTAAAGAAAATTTAGGTAGCCACTTTATTGTAGAAATTTGGTTAGTTTAGTTTGATTTAGGTGGGCCAGTAAACTTTGGACTGGGCCACATTCCAAGCTTTTGGATTAGGCTGGCTGGTGTTAGGAGAGTGTAACCTTAGCAGCAATTGCTTTTTAGGAGAAATTAGTTTGAATTAGCATAGAATAGTAGAAGTTAATAATTCATTATGGTGGTTTTGGGTTTAGGCATTGAATGATGTTATTTCAAGATGATGTAGCTATAAAACAATTAAGAGAACATAAGAAACTGGTTTGGGGAACATTAATCAAGCATAAGAAACAAAAAGACAATTTGTGGTTGTTCTTCCTCATGTTTAAAAAAAACATCTGCTTGAGAGTGGGGGATGTCCTTTGTGCACCTGGATCTGTTCATGTGAAAGGCATGCTACCTTTTGTGTCATGTGATGATGACTTTGCAGAATTTGGGGATAAAGCCCACTGCTAACTCGCAATAAATGGCTTCTGCTCAATCTTAAACAGTAGTCCAGTCCCTTTCCTTCTCCCCTAGTCGCCAACTCCATCTTACCTCCAGGAATCTCTGGACCTTGCTGGAGCAGGACTCCTGTAGTCAGATACTTTGCAGATTATTCTCAGCCTACATTTAGGTGATTCCTCAGAGTTCCCTTTTTATACTTTATTCCCCAATTGGTAGGTTTACACAAGATATTTGTTTCCTTCGATATCTTCTGCAAAATCTTGTTGCCTCCTTTCCTTGTTAACCAGGGAACTAGTTCTGGCATTTGCTGGCTATATCGCTATCTAACCTGAATACCGTGTTTTGCCTGATTCTCTCAATATTCTTTTGTCTCTACTGTTAAAATGGAATGGGAATTGGAGTTGTTTGGAGTAAAGTGGGATTGTTATATATTCCTTTGATTCTTTGCCCTTGATTAGGAAGTTTCACTTGCTATTAGGAATCAACAGTGGATATGAATTCCCTCCTCCAACATCACTGAGTGGTGCCATGACCCATTCTGTAATGTACCATTAAATATCCTCTAACTACTGAGGTAAATCCAATATTGCATTACTTATACAGATGTCTCTCTCTCTCTCTTTCTCCCTCTCATCTATGTCTATATATAAAATGCTTTATGATGTATAAAGCAGTTTCTTCAGAGTGTAACAGTGATATCCAGGGGTTACATACACCTCTCTTTAACAATTCAGTTTTTGTCAACTAATATACTTTCTAAAATACCCCATCTCCCTCTCTTTCTCTCTCTCTCTGTCCTCACCCCCCCACACAGGTGACCCTTGAACAACACAGATTTGAGATGTGTGGGTTCACTTATGCTAATATTTTTAAAAGTAAATATGTATTGGAGAACATTTTGGAGATTTGAGACAATTGAAAAACCTTGAAGACAAACCATATAGCTTAGAAATATCAAAAAATCAAGAAAAAGTTAGGTATGTTATGAATGCATACAATATATGTAGCTGCCAGTCTATTTTATCATTTACTATAATAAAATATACAAAAATCTGTTATAAAAAGTTCAAATTTATCAACACTTGTACACATCAACACTTACAGATCATGCATGGAACAATTCACAGTTGAGAGAAATGTAAACAGATGTAAAGAGGCAATATTATACTGTAATAATTTCATAGCCACTTCCTGTTGCTACTGCATAGAGCTCGTGTTGCAAATAGCTGTTTAAAACACCATGTGATGCTAATCATTTCTGCATGAACAGTTTGACTCTCTAGTAAGTTTGTATCACAGTAAAATGTAATCTCCCACAGTTCTAATTTTTTAATTATTTTTTAAACTGTTTTTAATAACACCATGAGACCCATACAAAGTGCCACTACTGATGCTGGAAGTGCTCCTAAGAAACAGAAAATTCATGATAGTACAAGAAAAATTTGAATTGTGTGATATGTACCCTAGATTGAGGTTTGCAGCTCTGGTTGACTGCTATTTCAGACAGATAATTTATCTTGTAGACTTACAGTATTGATAAATACAGCACTATAAATGTATTTTCTCTTCCCTATGATTTTCTTAATAACATTTCTTTTTTGTAGTTTACTTTATTGTAAAAATACAGTATATAATACTTATGAAATATGTATTAACTGTTTATGTTGTTGATAAGTCTTCCAGTCAACAGTAGGTTATTAGTACTTATGTTTTTGGAGAGTCAAAAGTTATACACAGATTTTTGACTGATGGGAGTCAGGGTCCATAACCCCCATGTTATTTGTGTGTGTGCATGCATGTGTGTGTGTGTGTGTGTGTGTGTGTGTGTGTGTGTGTGTGTGTGTGTATGTTCTTGAAAACTCTGACTTTAAGGCAAACTATATATAAGGAAATCAATTATCTTTTCCCATTAATATTATAACAAAACAACATTTAATGAAACAATGTTATTTGAGGAACTGCTGTACATCATTTCACTTAAAGTCACAGTTTCCAAGGACGTATCAAAGATGCTGTGCCTAAGGTCTTTGCTTCTAAAACCGGCTTAGAGCAGGTGGGTGACTAACCAAAGAGCTAGTAAAGGTAGACAACCTTTAATCAGAACTGGATTTGAATTTCTGGACATGAAATTCCAGGTTCAGGTCTCCTTCTTGAAGTCTCAGAGATATAACAGTTTATATGTTGTTCTAGCCACCATACTAGGTAGAAATATTAATAAACTTAGAGTTTGATATGCCCTGAAGACTATATATGGTTTTTGTTTATGGAATGGTATTTTTTAAATGAAAGCACTCTGCACCGTTACACTAATGTTATCATTACAAAAAACCCCACAAAATCTTTCAAGACATGCAATATATGAGCAGATGTTTTCAATTCAGAATTTGTTTTCATGATGTTTTGAATCTAAGATGGAAATAAAAGTGTTCTCTATTTAAAAAAGTAAAGAATTTCAAACTGAAGTAATGATTACATACGTTTAATTTCCTGTATGTTCACATGCATCCTGTCATATGGTCTGGGAATTCTTCCAGCTGGGGAAAAATGCTTAAGTTTTTATATTTATCTTTCAAGAAACTTAATTATCCTACAGTTGTTTGAACAGATATAAATGATCCAATTAGCATAATATTTGGCAGGAAGACAAACATGAACATATGTACAGAATTGCGATGTATGATTGACAATTTACCAACAAGTGAAATATCTTCATTTGGGGGGGTGAATCACATTATTTAAGGTTGTATAAGATAGTGGCTATTTGAAAGGACATAATTCAATAGGTTTATTTGAAGGAAATACAATGATGAAGTTCATGTGCTTGCGTGCAGGATATGGAGTTGCTAGTGGATTACCTAGAAAACGAGGAGGCAGAAGTGAATAAATAACTGACAAGTTTCATTTTTAATTAAGTTTGCATTCACTTCTGGTTATTAGATAATTCTGGAGGTTGCTAGAAAAATAAATATTAATAACACATTTGGGACAATTGTAGTAGCCTATCTCTATTTCTTTCTCTAACACTGCTGAGTGTCTGGGTGTCTAAGTAGTTTGTCTTTGAATCTGCTTTTTTCTTAATGCATTGTGAAATTGAGCTTTTCTTCTCTCCCTACTCTAAAAAGGAGAAAAATGTTGTGTCATGTGGCAATGTTGAACTTTGAGCCTGTGCTCCTGGAAAGCAGGGACAATTAAGAAATTCACCCATCCTATTTAGAATCTATCATACTCAATGATCTATCACAGAATCAAAGAACAGTACCATATGTTCTCACTCATAAGTGGACCTTGAACAATTATCATAATACTATAAGA